>NW_027275760.1:0-51310 GCF_030028105.1 Mobula birostris
GAGAGAGGATGGGGAGAGGATGGGGAGAAAGAGGATGAAGGGGACTGAGGGGATTGGGGGAGAGAGAGGATGGGATAGAGAGAGTATTGGGGAGAGAGATGATGGGGAGAGAGGGGATGGCGAGAGAGTATGAAGGGGAGAGAGGGGAGATGGAGAGAGAAAGGATGGGGAGAGAGAGAGGGGATGGGTGTAGTGAGAGGATGGGGAGAGAGGGGATGGGGTAGAGAGAGGATGGGGAGAGAGGGGATGGGGAGAGAGAGATGGGGTAGAGAGGGGATAGGGTAGAGGATGGGGGCGAGAGAGGATGGGATAGAGAGAGAATGGGGGCGAGAGAGGATGGGGAGAGAGAGATGATGGGGGAGAGAGGGTGGGGAGAGAGAGAGGATGGGGGAGAGAGGATGGGGACAGAGAGGATTGGGAGAGAGAGGATGGGGAGAGAGAGAGAAGATGAATGCGAGAGGGGATGGGGTAGAGAGGGAGAGGGGGATGAAGAGGAGAGAAAGAGGATGGGGTAGAGAGAGGATGGGGGGTGAAGATGGGGGAGAGAGAGGATGGGGTAGAGAGAGGATGGGGGGTGAAGATGGGGGAGAGAGAGGATGGGGAGAGAAAGGATGAAGGGGAAAGAGGGGATGGGGAGAGAGAGTATGAGGAGAGAGAGGATGGGGAGAGAGTATTGGGGGAGAGAGAGGATGAAGGGGGGAGAGAGGGGATGGGGAGAGAGATGATGGGGAGAGAGGATGGGTGAGAAAGAGGATTGGAGGAGAGAGGATGGGGAGAGAGAGAGAAGATGAACGCGAGAGGGGATGGGGTAGAGAGGGAGAGGGGGATGAAGAGGAGAGAGAGAGGATGGGGTAGAGAGAGGATGGGGGTGAAGATGGGGAGAGAGGGAATGGGGAGAGAGAGGATGGGGTAGAGAGAGGATTGGGGAGAGGGGATGGGGTAATGAGAGGAATGGGGAGAGAGAGGTTGGGGGAGAGAGGGGATGGGGAGAGAGGATGAAGGGGAGAGAGAGGATAGGGGAGAGAAAGTATTGGGGGGAGAGAGGGGATGGGGAGAACTAGGACTGGGGGAGAGAGAATGGGGAGAGAGGATGGGGACAGAGAGGATGAGGGAGAGAGGATGGGGAGAGAGAGCATGGGGAGAGGGAGGGGATGGGGAGAGAGAGGATTGGGGTAGAGAGGGGATGCGGAGAGAGGGGATGGGGAGAGAGAGGATGGGGTAGAGAGAGGATGGGGAGAGAGGGGATTGGGGAGAGAGAGGATGGGGAGAGAGAGGATGGGGAGAGAGGGGATGGGGGTAGAGAGGGGATGGGGAGAGAGAGGATGGGGAGAGAGAGGATGGGGAGAAAGAGGGTATGGGGAGAGAGAGGGGGGATGGGGAGAGAGCGAATGGGGAGAGAGAGGTTGGGGAGAGAGAGGATGGGGAGGGAGGGAGGGGGGAGAGAGAGAGGATAGGTGAGAGAGGATGGGGAGAGAGGGGATTGGGGGTACACAGGATGGGGAGAGAGAGAGGATGGGGAGAGAGAGAGGATGGGGAGAGAGAGGATTGGGGAGAGAAGGATGAGGGAGAGAGAGGATGGGGTAGAGAGAGGATGGGGAGAGAGAGGATGGGGGAGAGAGAGAGGATGGGGGAGAGAGAGGATGGGGAGAGAGTGGATGGGGGAGAGAGTGGATGGGGGGAGAGAGGATGAGGAGAGAGGGGATGGGGGTAGAGAGAGAATGCGGAGAGAGGGGATGGGGAGAGAGAGGATGGGGTAGAGAGAGGATGGGGAGAGAGAGGATGGGGGCGAGGAAGGATGAGGAGAGAGAGAGGATGGGGAGAGAGAGAGGATGGGGGAGAGAGGATGGGGAGAGAGAATGGGGAGAGAGGTTATTAGGGGAGAGAGGATGGGGAGAGAGAGAGAAGATGAATGCGAGAGGGGATGGGGTAGAAAGGGAGAGGGGGATGAAGAGGAGAGAGAGGGGATGGGGTAGAGAGGGAGAGGGAATGAAGAGCAGAGACAGAGGATGGGGTAGAGAGAGGATGGGGAGAGAGGATGGGGAGAGAGGGGATGGGGAGAGAGAGGATGAAGAGGAGAGAGGGGATTGGGGGAGAGAGAGGATGGGGAGAGAGAGTATGGGGGAGAGAGAGGGTGGCGAGAGAGGGGATGGGGAGAGAGGATGAAGGGGAGAGAAAGGATGGGGAGAGAGAGGATGGGGTGAGAGAGGATGGGGAGAGAGAGGATGGGGAGAGAGGGGATGGGGAGAGAGAGGATGGGGTGAGAGAGGATGGGGAGAGAGGGGATGGGGGTAGTGAGGGGATGGGAAAGAGGATGAAGGGGAGAGAGGGGATGGGGGTAGAGAGAGGATGCGGAGAGAGGGGATGGGGAGAGAGAGGATGGGGTAGAGAGAGGATGGGGAGAGAGAGAATGGGGGCGAGGGAGGATGAGGAGAGAGAGAGGATGGGGAGAGAGAGAGGATGGGGGAGAGAGAATGGGGAGAGAGTTTATTAGGGGAGAGAGGATGGGGAGAGAGAGAGAGAAGATGAATGCGAGAGGGGATGGGGTAGAAAGGGAGAGGGGGATGAAGAGGAGAGAGAGGATGGGGTAGAGAGAGGATGGGGAGAGAGGGGATTGGGGAGAGAAAGGATGGGGAGAGAGAGGATGGGGTGAGAGAGGATGGGGAGAGAGGGGATTGGGGAGAGAGAGGATGGGGAGAGAGGGGATGGGGAGAGAGGATGAAGAGGAGAGAGGGGATGGGGAGAGAGAGAGGATGGGGAGAGAGAGGATTGGGGAGAGAGAGGATGGGCAGAGAGGGGATGGGGAGACAGGATGGGGAGACAGAGGATTGGGGAGAGAGAGGATGGGGAGAGAGTGGATGGGGAGACAGGATGGGGAGAGAGAGGATGGGGAGAGAGAGAGAAGATGAATGCGAGAGGGGAGGGGTAGAGAGGGAGAGGGAATGAAGAGGAGAGACAGAGGATGGGGTAGAGAGGATGGGGAGAGAGGATGGGGGAGAGAGGGGATGGGGAGAGAGATGAAGAGGAGAGAGGTGATTGGGGAGGGAGAGGATGGGGAGAGAGAGTATGGGGGAGAGAGAGGGTGGCGAGAGAGGGGATGGGGAGAGAGGATGAAGGGGAGAGAGGGGATGGGGAGACAGAGGATGGGGGAGAGAGAGGATGGGGGAGAGGGGATTGGGGAGAGAAAGGATGGGGAGAGAGAGGATGGGGTGAGAGAGGATGGGGAGAGAGAGGATGGGGAGAGAGGGGATGGGGTAGTGTGGGGATGGGGAAAGAGGATGAAGGGGAGAGAGGGGATGGGGATAGAGAGAGGATGGGGAGAGAGAGGATGGGGAGAGGGGATTGGGGAGAGAAAGGATGGGGAGAGAGAGGATGGGGTGAGAGAGGATGGGCAGAGAGAGGATGGGGAGAGAGGGGATGGGGGTAGTGTGGGGATGGGGAAAGAGGATGAAGGGGAGAGAGGGGATGGGGATAGAGAGAGGATGGGGAGAGAGAGGATTGGGGAGAGAGAGGATGGGCAGAGAGGGGATGGGGAGAGAGAGGATTGGGGAGAGAGAGGATGGGGAGAGAGGGGATGGGGAGACAGGATGGGGAGAGAGAGATGGGGAGAGAGAGAGAAGATGAATGCGAGAGGGGAAGGGGTAGAGAGGGAGAGGGAATGAAGAGGAGAGACAGACGATGGGGTAGAGAGAGGATGGGGAGAGAGGATGGGGGAGAGAGGGGATGGGGAGAGAGAGGATGAAGAGGAGAGAGGGGATTGGGGGAGAGAGAGGATGGGGAGAGAGAGTATGGGGGAGAGAGAGGGTGGCGAGAGAGGGGATGGGGAGAGAGGATGAAGGGAAGAGAGGGGATGGGGAGAGAGAGGATGGGGAAAGAGAGGATGGGGGAGAGAGGGGATTGGGGAGAGAAAGGATGGGGAGAGAGAGGATGGGGTGAGAGAGGATGGGGAGAGAGAGGATGGGGAGAAAGGGGATGGGGGTAGTGAGGGGATGGGGGAAAGAGGATGAAGGGGAGAGAGGGGTTGGGGAGACAGAGAGGATGGGGAGAGAGAGGATGGGGAGAGAGAGGATTGGGGAGAGAGAGGATGGGGAGAGAGGGAATGGGGAGAGAAGATGAAGGGTAGAGAGGGGATGGGGAGAGAGAGAGGATGGGGAGAGAGAGGATTAGGGAGAGAGAGGATTGGGGAGAGAGGGGATTGGGGAGAGAGAGGATGGGGAGAGAGAGGATTGGGGAGAGAGAGGATGGGCAGAGAGGGGATGGGGAGACAGGATGGGGAGACAGAGGATTGGGGAGAGAGAGGATGGGGAGAGAGGGGATGGGGGTAGTGTGGGGATGGGGAAAGAGGATGAAGGGGAGAGAGAGGATGGGGAGAGAGAGGATGGGGAGAGAGAGGATTGGGGAGGGAGAGGATGGGAAGAGAGGGGATGGGGAGAGAGAGGATTGGGGAGAGAGAGGATGGGGAGAGAGGGGATGGGGAGAGAGAGAGAAGATGAATGCGAGAGGGGATGGGGTAGAGAGGGAGAGGGAATGAAGAGGAGAGACAGACGATGGGGTAGAGGGAGGATGGGGAGAGAGGATGTGGGAGAGAGGGGATGGGGAGAGAGAGGATGAAGAGGAGAGAGGGGATTGGGGGAGAGAGTATGGGGGAGAGAGAGGGTGGCGAGAGAGGGGATGGGGAGAGAGGATGAAGGGAAGAGAGGGGATGGGGAGAGAGAGGATAGGGGAGAGAGTGGATGGGGAGAGAGGGGATTGGGGAGAGAGAGGATGGGGTGAGAGAGGATGGGGAGAGAGAGGATGGGGAGAGAGGGGATGGGGGTAGTGAGGGGATGGGGAAAGAGGATGAAGGGGAGAGAGGGGATGGGGGTAGAGAGAGGATGCGGAGAGAGGGGATGGGGAGAGAGAGGATGGGGTAGAGAGAGGATGGGGAGAGAGAGAATAGGGGCGAGGGAGGATGAGGAGAGAGAGAGGATGGGGAGAGAGAGAGGATGGGGGAGAGAGGATGGGGAGAGAGAATGGGGAGAGAGGTTATTAGGGGAGAGAGGTTATTAGGGGAGAGAGGATGGGGAGAGAGAGAGAGAGAAGATGAATGCGAGAGGGGATTGGGTAGAAAGGGAGAGGGGGATGAAGAGGAGAGAGAGGGGATGGGGTAGAGAGGGAGAGGGAATGAAGAGGAGAGACAGAGGATGGGGTAGAGAGAGGATGGGGAGAAAGGATGGGGGAGAGAGGGGATGGGGAGAGAGAGGATGAAGAGGAGAGAGGGGATTGAGGGAGAGAGAGGATGGGGAGAGAGAGTATGGGGGAGAGAGAGGGTGGCGAGAGAGGGGATGGGGAGAGAGGATGAAGGGGAGAGAGAGGATGGGGTGAGAGAGGATGGGGAGAGAGGGGATGGGGGGAGAGAGGATGGGGTGAGAGAGGATGGGGAGAGAGAGGATGGGGAGAGAGGGGATGGGGAGAGAGGGGATGGGGTAGTGAGGGGATGGGGAAAGAGGATGAAGGGGAGAGAGGGGATGGGGGTAGAGGATGAAGGGGAGAGAGGGGATGGGGAGAGAGAGGATGGGGTAGAGAGAGGATGGGGAGAGAGAGAATGGGGGCGAGGGAGGATGAGGAGAGAGAGAGGATGGGGAGAGAGAGAGGATGGGGGAGAGAGGATGGGGAGAGAGAATGGGGAGAGAGGTTATTAAGGGAGAGAGGATGTGGAGAGAGAGAGAAGATGAATGCGAGAGGTGATGGGGTAGAAAGGGAGAGGGGGATGAAGAGGAGAGAGAGAGGATGGGGTAGAGAGAGGATGGGGAGAGAGGGGATTGGGGAGAGAAAGGATGGGGAGAGAGAGGATGGGGTGAGAGAGGATGGGGGAGAGAGAGGATGGGGAGAGAGGGGATTGGGGAGAGAAAGGATGGGGAGAGAGAGGATGCGGTGAGAGAGGATGGGGAGAGAGAGGATTGGGGAGAGAGAGGATTGGGGAGAGAGGGGATTGGGGAGAGAGAGGATGGGGAGAGAGGGATGGGGAGAGAGAGAGGATGGGGAGAGAGAGGATTGGGGAGAGAGAGGATGGGCAGAGAGGGGATGGGGAGACAGGATGGGGAGACAGAGGATTGGGGAGAGAGAGGATGGGGAGAGAGTGGATGGGGAGACAGGATGGGGAGAGAGAGGATGGGGAGAGAGAGAGAAGATGAATGCGAGAGGGGATGGGGTAGAGAGGGAGAGGGAATGAAGAGGAGAGACAGAGGATGGAGTAGAGAGGATCGGGAGAGAGGATGGGGGAGAGAGGAGATGGGGAGAGAGAGGATGAAGAGGAGAGAGGTGATTGGGGGAGGGAGAGGATGGGGAGAGAGAGTATGGGGGAGAGAGAGGGTGGCGAGAGAGGGGATGGGGAGAGAGGATGAATGGGAGAGAGGGGATGGGGAGAGAGAGGATGGGGGAGAGAGAGGATGGGGGAGAGGGGATTGGGGAGAGAAAGGATGGGGAGAGAGAGGATGGGGTGAGAGAGGATGGGGAGAGAGAGGATGGGGAGAGAGGGGATGGGGGTAGTGTGGGGATGGGGAAAGAGGATGAAGGGGAGAGAGGGGATGGGGATAGAGAGAGGATGGGGAGAGAGAGGATTGGGGAGAGAGAGGATGGGCAGAGAGGGGATGGGGAGAGAGAGGATTGGGGAGAGAGAGGATGGGGAGAGAGGGGATGGGGAGACAGGATGGGGAGAGAGAGATGGGGAGAGAGAGAGAAGATGAATGCGAGAGGGGATGGGGTAGAGAGGGAGAGGGAATGAAGAGGAGAGACAGACGATGGGGTAGAGAGAGGATGGGGAGAGAGGATGGGGGAGAGAGGGGATGGGGAGAGAGAGGATGAAGAGGAGAGAGGGGATTGGGGGAGAGAGAGGATGGGGAGAGAGAGTATGGGGGAGAGAGAGGGTGGCGAGAGAGGGGATGGGGAGAGAGGATGAAGGGAAGAGAGGGATGGGGAGAGAGAGGATGGGGAGAGAGAGGATGGGGGAGAGAGGGGATTGGGGAGAGAAAGGATGGGGAGAGAGAGGATGGGGTGAGAGAGGATGGGATGGGGAGAAAGGGGATGGGGGTAGTGAGGGGATGGGGGAAAGAGGATGAAGGGGAGAGAGGGGTTGGGGAGACAGAGAGGATGGGGAGAGAGAGGATGGGGAGAGAGGGGATGGGGAGAGAGGATGAAGGGGAGAGAGGGGATGGGGAGAGAGAGAGGATGGGGAGAGAGAGGATTAGGGAGAGAGAGGATTGGGGAGAGAGGGGATTGGGGGAGAGAGAGGATGGGGAGAGAGAGGATTGGGGAGAGAGAGGATGGGCAGAGAGGGGATGGGGAGACAGGATGGGGAGACAGAGGATTGGGGAGAGAGAGGATGGGGAGAGAGGGGATGGGGGTAGTGTGGGGATGGGGAAAGAGGATGAAGGGGAGAGAGAGGATGGGGAGAGAGAGGATTGGGGAGGGAGAGGATGGGAAGAGAGGGGATGGGGAGAGAGAGGATTGGGGAGAGAGAGGATGGGGAGAGAGGGGATGGGGAGAGAGAGAGAAGATGAATGCGAGAGGGGATGGGGTAGAGAGGGAGAGGGAATGAAGAGGAGAGACAGACGATGGGGTAGAGAGAGGATGGGGTGAGAGGATGTGGGAGAGAGGGGTTGGGGAGAGAGAGGATGAAGAGGAGAGAGGGGATTGGGGGAGAGAGTATGGGGGAGAGAGAGGGTGGCGAGAGAGGGGATGGGGAGAGAGGATGAAGAGAAGAGAGGGGATGGGGAGAGAGAGGATAGGGGAGAGAGAGGATGGGGAGAGAGGGGATTGGGGAGAGAAAGGATGGGGAGAGAGAGGATGGGGTGAGAGAAGATGGGGAGAGAGAGGATGGGGAGAGAGGGGATGGGGGTAGTGAGGGGATGGGGGAAAGAGGATGAAGGGGAGAGAGGGGATGGGGAGAGAGAAATGATGGGGAGAGAGAGGATGGGGAGAGAGAGGATTGGGGGAGAGAGAGGATGGGGAGAGAGGGGATGGGGAGAGAGGATGAAGGGGAGAGAGGGGATGGGGAGAGAGAGAGGATGGGGAGAGAGAGGATTGGGAGAGAGAGGATGGGGAGAGAGAGGATGTGGAGAGAGGGGATGGGGAGAGAGAGGATGGGGAGAGAGATGATTGGGGGATAGAGAGGATGGGGAAGAGAGAGAGGATGAATGGGAGAGCGGATGGGGTCGAGAGGGAGGGGGGATAAAGAGGAGAGAAAGCAGATGGGGAGAGAGGGGATTGGGGAGAGAGAGGATGGGTAGGGAGAGAGGATGGGGGAGAGAGAGGGGATGAAGGAGAGAGAGAGGATGGGGAGAGAGGGGATGGGGAGAGAGAGGATGGGGGAGAGAGAGGATGGGGAGAGAGAGGATGAAGGAGAGAGAGGGGATGTGGAGAGAGGGAGGCTGGGGAGAGAGATTGGGGTAGAGAGAGGATGAGGGGAGAGAGGGGATGGGGAGAGAGAGGGAGAGGGGGATGAAGGGGAGAGAGGGGATGGGGTAAAGAGAGAAAGGATGGGGGTAGAGAGAGAGGATGGGGTAGAGAGAGGGGATGGAGTAGAGAGAGAGAGGATGGGTTAGAGATAGGATGGGGAGAGAGAGAGGATGGGGAGAGAGAGAGGATGGAGCTAGAGAGAGAGACTAGGGAGAGAGAGGATGGGGAGAGAGAGATGGGATGGGGGTAGAGAGAGAGGATGGGGGGAGAGATGGAGTTATAGAGAAAGGATGGGGGTATAGAGAGGGGATGGGTTAGAGAGAGAGAGAATGGGGAGGGGGAAAGATAGATGGTAGAGGACAAGAGCTGGGGGAAGAGTAGCTGGGGAAAGAGAGGATTGGAGAGAGGGGAGGGAGAGTGGATTAGGGGAGGGAAAAGGGAGAGAGAAGAGCAGTGGTGGGAGAGGGTTAGAGAGGAGTCGGGGAGGTGGGAGGTGAGGGACAGCAGGAGGGAGAGGAGAACGGAGATAGGGAAGAGGAGAGAGAATGAGAGAGGTGTAAGTGGAGGGAGAGGAATGGGGAAAGTAGAAGGGGAGTGACAGGACGAGGCTGAGAGTGGAATGAGGAGGGAGAGAGAGAAGAGTAGAGGAAGGTGAGGAGGAGAGAGAGTGTAGCGGAGAGGGGGAGAGAGGAGTGGAGAAGGGGAAGGGAAAGGGGGAGAGAGGATTGTGGGAGGTGAGGGACAGCGGGAAGAGGGAAGAGGGAAGATGAGGGAGGGAGAGGAAATGGGGAAGAAGGAGTGAGAGGACGAGGCTGAGAGTGGAATGGGGAGGGCGAGGGGGAGAAAGAGTAGGAGGGGAGAGAGAAGAGGAGACAGTGTAGCAGAGAGGGGGAGAGAGGGGGAGGGGAAGGAGGGGAGTGAGATTAGGGGTTAGAGGTGTAGGGGAGGGAGGGGGAAATGGTAGGGGAGGGAGATGGGAGAGAGGAGTGGGAGAGGGGAGAGAGGAGTGGGAGAAGTTGGGATGGGGAGGGGAGGGCGAATGGAAAGTGAGTGGGAGAAGAAGGGAAGGGTGAGTGAGGGAGAGGAAGGGAGTGTGAGAAGGTAGGGTAAGGAAGAGTGAGGGAGGGGAAGGGAGAGAGAGAGGGGGTAGGAGAAGGGAGAGAAACAGAATGAAGAGAGAGGGGAAGGGAGGGAGGGATGGTCCGGGAAATGGAGACAGGGTAGGGGAAGGAGAGTGGAAGAGGATGGGAGAGAGAGGGAGGGGGAAGGGAGAGAGCATGGAGTGGAAGGAGGGGAGATTGGGAGGAAGAGAGGGGAAAGGCGTGAAGGAGGGAGGGGGAAGGGAGAAGGGAATGGGGAAGGAGTAGAGGGGAAATAGTGGGTGAGGAGCAGAAGAGGAGGGAGTGCTGATAGGGGAGGAGGAGGGCATGAAGGGGAAGCGGTGAAAGGATGGGGTGAATGTGAAGGGGAGGGAGGAGTCACGGGAAGGAAAGGGGAGTGGAGAGGAAGGAGAGGGCGAATGGAGAGGAGGGGAAGGGGGGATGGAAGCTGAGGAGAGGAGGTGGGGAAAGGGAGGGAGAATTGGCAGGGGGCCGGAGAGAGGGAAGGTGAGAGGAGTGATGAAAGGGAGAGTGAAGAATGGAGGGATGGTTAGGGAGAGATGAAGGGGGTGGGGTGGAAGCAGAGGAAACCCATCTCCAGACACTGGGAGACAGCGGCGGGCAGGAGCTTGAATGGGAACTTTGAGCCGGGAACCGCAGAAATTCCTGGAAAGTCGCTGCGGAGCCGGAGTCAATAGCGCGCGGTCTGAGAAAATAAACCAGCCTTTCCGCACTGCTGATTCGTGCTTCGGACCTGCCCCGCGTCCGGCGCAGCCAATCCGGTCCCGTCCCGCGTCCGGTCACGACCCCAGCCAATCCCAGTGAAAAGGCTTGAGCAAGATCCAGCTGGAGTGTTGGAACTGTTTCCCTGCTTTTGGGGGAGGGTTGAGGGCGGTGAGGTTGGAGGAGAGGCTCTCCCGGTGCTTACAGTCCGGCCTGAAACCCCCCTGGGCCAGTGAGGCCGGGAGAGAAGGCTAGTGGGGTTGGACGGGTTGATTAAGGCCAGGCCGCTTCCCTGCCCCTGGCTGGGGTTGTGGCCTGCTCTCATTGAGGCAGGGAAAGGGTCCGAGACAGAAACAGCCCCCACCTTCTCCAGCTCCTCCTCATCCTCCCCCTCCCACACACACGCCCTCTCCAAATCCTCCCCCACCTCAAAAACACGAACATCCTTTACAACCAAAGCAGCTGGAGGAAGAGGATACGTCATGTGGTGAGTGCAGAAAATCTGACAGAGGCAGCAGTCCGAAGCTTGGGATGTGAGTCAGTCGAGGCAGAAAAAAAACCCGGACCGCAGAGTGTTCAGGACTGTTCAGTGTAGTCATCAGTTTTCACCACGAGTTGTGTCCCATCACACAACCCCAGGATAAGATACCCTCCTCAGGGTCCCATCACACACCTCTGAGGCCGGACACAGTGAGGCCCCCTCTACACTGCCCCATCACATAACCCCAGGGTCAAGCACAGAGTGTGACTCCCCGCACAACCTCCTGTCCCATATGCGTGGGGTCAGGCACAGGGTGAGGCTCCTTCCATACCGCCAGGTTGGACTGTTCGTGTTTGATTCCAGGATGACTGAAGGAAGGAAAGTTTCACATCCGAGGATATTTGGGCGATGGACGTCAGGGGTGAGAGAGGGTTAATGAGGCCAGAGCGTCTGTTTCCCTCTGAGATGAGCTCAGTGCCACAACATCAGGCTTCCTGTGGTTAGATCAGGATTTGGGAAGTAGCGTGAGCCAAGTCATTGGTGTGGGCACAGAGGCCGGGGAAAGGGAAACACAAAGGAAAGGAGTCAGCAGGGGAAGAGGATGGAAGTCAGAGGAAAATGAATAATTATGTGCAATGGGCATACACGTCACTGGGTCACAGGGAAAGTTAGTTCACCCTGTATCAGGGGGTACAGTCAGTGACACAGGATGCTGGGTCAGAGTAGTCATAGAGGAACGGTGTGACGGAGCTCATTTAACAGCAGAGGGGATACAGTCAGTAACACTTGGGGCTGGGGGAGAGGGGTTTCCTAAAGCAACGTGTGCGGGAGCTGGATTAACATCAGTGGGGATACAGTCAGTGACACGGGCACTGGAGATGAGGGGTCGCGGAGTGGCGGTGTGAGGGAGCTGGATTAACATCAGTGGGGATACAGTCAATGACGGGGGCGGGGGGAAAAGGGGTCACTGAGGGATGGTATGCGGGAGCTGGATTAATGTCATTGTGGATGCAGACAGTGACACGGTGCTGGGGAAGAGGGGGGTCGCTGAGGGATGGTGTGAGAGAGCTGGATTAATGTCATTGGGGATGCAGTCAGTGACACGGTACTGGGGAAGAGGGGTCACTGAGGGATGGTGTGAGAGAGCTGGATTAATGTCATTGGGGATGCAGTCAGTGACACGGTACTGGGGAAGAGGGGTCGCTGAGGGATGGTGTGAGAGAGCTGGATTAATGTCATTGGGGATGCAGTCAGTGACACGGTACTGGGGAAGAGGGGTCACTGAGGGATGGTGTGAGGGAACTGGATTAACGTCATTGGGGATACAGTCAATGACACAGTTGCTAGGGGAGAGGGGTTACTGAGGGGCAGTTTGAGGGAGCTGGATTATTGTCTGGGGAAACAAGCCGGAGACAAGGTGCTAAGGAGAGGAGTTACTGAGGTGTGGGGGAGCTAGATCATTGACTGGTGAAGAGACACTGAGCCCAGGGGAAGAAGTGTCACTGAGAGACAGTGTGAGGGAGCTGGATTATTGACTGTGGGGACAAGGTCAGTAAGTGATAAAAGTGCTGGGGAGATAGGCAGAATTTCTCGAGTGCATCTTTAGAAGGTTTCCTGAAGCAGACTGTGGATACTCAATTGAGCAGGGAACACTATGGACCTTGTTTCAGGAAAGGAGCCTGCCCAGATGACTGACTTTTCAGTGGTCAAGCTTTTTGGAAACAGTGACTGCAGCTCATTAAGTTTTAAGATAGCCGTGAATAAGGATAGGAGAAAACCTTGCAGAAAAAGTACTAAATTGGGCAGTTTCTAACAGTATTCAAAAGGAGCCAGGGTGTGTTAATTGGCAGCAGCTGATATAAAACAAAACTATTACCAACATCTGGCAGTCGTTCAAAGAGTAGCAGAACAGAGTTCGGGACTGGCTTGTTCCAGTAAGGAGGAAGATCGGGGATGAGAAGGCGAGGGAAGCTTTGATGATGAAAGAGGTTATGAAATTAGTTGGAAAGAAAACAATAAAACATATGTAAGGTTTAGGAAGCTGACATGAAGAATATAATGATAAAAGGGAAAAAGATCAAGCAGGGGATCAGGAAGGCCAAATGGGGCCATGGAATGTCCTTGACAAGTAGAATTAAAGAGAATTCTAAGGCATTTAACACTTGTGTTTAAAAAACAAGAGGACAATTAAGGAGAGGGTAGAACCACTCAAAGATAAGGGAAAGATTTTTTATTTATTGATACAGAGCAGAATACGCCTTTCTGCCCTTTTGAGCCACGTTATCCAGCAACCCTGATTTAATCCTAGCCTAATTACTGGACAGTTTATAACGAATTATTAACCTAGTTAATTGTTCATTCATTATAAACTATTAACCTACTAACCGGTATGACTTTGGACTGCAGGAGGAAACCAGGTGATCACGGGGAGAACGTCCAAACTCCTTTCAGGCAGCGGTGGGAATTGAACCCAGGTCACCTGTATTGTAAAGCGTTGTGCTAACCATGCTTGGAGTCAGAGGATGTGAGTAAGGTATTAAGCAAGTACCTAGCATCTGCATTCATTTGAAGAGAAGGACATGCTGGGCAGTGAGATTCATGAGTGTCGTCCAATATTTCAGGGCATTCTCGGATCAAGGAGGTGAAGGAGCTGGGTCTCTTGATCCCCAATCCCCATCAGCACAGGTGCACCACAAGACTGTGTGCTTAGCCCCCAGCTCTACCCGCTTTATGCTTATGACTGTGAGGTTTAAGCACAGCTCCAATTCCATATTTAAATCTGCTGACGACAACACTGTTGTGGTCCGAATCAAAGATGGTGAATCAGCACATAGGAGGGAGATTGAAAATCTGGCTGAATGGTGCCACATCAATAACCTCTCCCTCAATCTCAGCAAAACCGAAGGGTTCTGACTTTGAGGCCCTTTGTTGGTTGGGCTGACCACGGATGTTGCATTCCAGCTGCCTGCGTGATAATGCAAGGCAGGGTAGTACGATATGAAGAGCAAGCAGTTGCCCATGTAGCAGGCTCCCTCTCCATGCAGCTGATAAATCAGACACCAGTACAGTTTGGCACTGGTGGTGTCACAGGAATCCAGATATTTCCCTGGGGTTTACTCCTGAAGCCTTCTCCATGAGTGGGTATAGCTGCAAGGCAGCAGAGGTTTGAGATCAGAGTTTTCTTCTACACGAGCTGCCAACCACGGCTGACGAGCCCCATCCGCCTGAAGCGACTGGTTTTAAGGCACCAGTAACCCATCTTCGCCCCTTCTCCTGTCAATAGAAACGGTTCTGCTGGGCTTTGTCGCTGAGCCACAAGTGAAGGCTAGGGGCTGGACTTGGTTGTCAGGAGTTACTTAAGATGCAGACCATTGGGAGCATTTAGAAGGTACTGGGAGCTTATCCGCTCTACTCTCCCAGGCTATGACAACCTGAAGAAACTGACAATTGACCGGAGGCCCATGAGCCAGTCTTCGTCAGGGGATCAGAGGTGGAGAGAGACAGCTTTAAATTCCACAGCGTTATCATTTCAGAGGACCTGTCCCAAGTCCAGCACATACGTGCCATTACAAAGAAGGCATTGCAGTGCCTCTACTTTCTTAGAAGTTTGTTCAGATTCAGCATGTCGTCGAAAACTTTGACTAATTTCTCTAGATGTGCAGTGGAGAGTATACTGACTGGTTGCATCATGGCCTGGTACGGGAGCACCAATGCCCTTGAATGGAAAAAACCTACACAAAACGGTGGATACGGCCCAGTTCACCCTGGGTAAATCCCTTCCCGCCATTTGAGTACATCTACATGGCCAAGCGTGTAACACACCATTGAGTACATCTCCATGGAGCGATGTCACGGGAAAGCAGCATCACAGATAAAGCACTCCCCACCAATAAGCACTGTCATGGGAAAGCAGCATCAATCATCAAGGACCCCAAGCATTTAGGCCATGCTCTCCTCCTGCTGCTGCCATCAAAAAGAGGTACAGGAGCCTCAAGTCCCGCGTTACCAGGTTCAGGACCAGTCATTACCCCTCAACCATCATGCTTTTTGAACTAGAGTGGATAACTACGCTGACCCCAACACTGAGCTGATTCCACGATCTTTTAAGGACTCTACAACTCATGTTGCTGATGTCCATTATCTCGTGTTATTTATTTGTTATTTATTTTTTTCTTCTTTTGCATTTGCAGTTTACTCTCTTTTGCACATTTGTAGACTGTCTCTGGCATGTGTGGTTTTTCATTAATTCTATTGTGTTTCTTTTTACTTTAACTGTCGCGTTTAACTGCGACGAAGGTACTCTCAAGACCGTGGAGAATGATACCATTAAGAAAGTCTTTGACTACAAGTACCTCGGGTCAAGAATGATGAGTTCGGAGAAGGACATAAAGATATGGAAGGTGCTGGTGTGGAGGGCTATGAATGACATGAAGGAAATCTGGAAGTCAAACCTGACCAGAGGGCTTAACAAGAGGATTTTCATAGCAGTCATGGAGTCCATTCTCACTTACGGATGTGAGACATGGACACTGACCAAGATGATACGAAAGTCTCTTGATGGTTGCTCTCCACGAATGCTCCGGATGGCTCTTGACGTGAGTTGGCAACAGCACATGACAAACATCGAGCTCTATAACAACCTACCGATGCTCTCCACTAAAATCGAGGCTAGAAGACTGCAACTAGCGGGGCACTGTCTACGCCACCCCCAGCTACCAGCCAGCCTAGTCATCATATGGGAGCCCAAGCAGGGGGGGATGAACCCTGGGCGCCCTCCCAAGACTATGGTCAACACGCTCCTAGAAGACAGCAGCGCGGCTAATGTAGATGAACTGAACACACTGATGAGCGAGAGGGAGAAGTGGAGAGTCCGTCATCGTGCCCGACGCCGGCCCCCTAGGCCTGAGTCGACGTAGTAGTAGTCTTTTTTATTTACTGTGAATGCCTGGAAGAAAATAATCTCAGGGTAGTATATGGTGATATATACAGTGGTGCCAGAAAGTTTGTGAATACTGAAGAATTTTACAAGGGTGTTGCCTGGATTGGAGAGCATGCCTATGAGAATAGGTTGAGTGAACTTGGCCTTTTCTCCTTGGAGCAATGGAGGATGAGAGGTGACCTGATAGAGGTGTATAAGATGATGAGAGGCATTGATTGTGTGGATAGCCAGAGGCTTTTTCCCAGGGCTGAAATGGCTAACACGAGGGGGCATAGTTTTAAGGTGCTTGGAAGTAGGTGCAGCGGGGATGTCAAAGGTAAGTTTTTCACAGAGAGAGAGTGGTGGGTGAGACTCTTTGATAGGTACATGGAGCTTAGAAAAATAGAGGGCTATGTGGTAGGGAAATTCTAGGCAATGTCTAGAGCGGGTTACATGGTCGGCACAACATTGTGGGCTGAAGGGCCTGTGATGAGCTGTAGATTTCTATGTTTATGTTTCTGTATAAATATGATGAAAAATGTGATCAGATCTTCAAGTAATTCCAAGAACTAAATTACAACAACCCAATTAAATAAATAACACAAAAACATTACACTTGTTTATTTATTTATTGAGAAAAATGTTCCAAAATGTTTTTGTAGCCTTTTCCAGCTTCATGCTTCCCTATAATTCTTGCAAGATCCTATGAAAGTTGTTTTGATCGAGGCATGGTGCACATAAACAGCTCTTTCTTGAGAAGAGCAGGCTGTTGGTAACCTGACTTGGTGTGTCTTTTTTATAGAGCAGGGCACCACTGCAACTCACAGCTTTTGTAAAGTCATTACCGCAGAGGTTCACATATTTTCCCCAACAAGTACATGTAATATTGTATCACTGGAATGTCATCCAGGCTATTGAAAGAGGGAAGCGAGGAAATTGCTGGGACCTTGACAAAGAGCTTAGTGTCTTAATCAGCAGCATGCAAGTTCCCAGAGCAATGCGATGCGCCTCCATTCAGTGGCTACTTTATTAGGTACAGTTGTACTCCTGTGCATTAATGCAAAACTCCAATCAGCCAATCATGTGGCAGCAACTCAGTGTATAAAAGCATGCAGACATTCTCAAGAGGTTCAGTTGTTGTGTTCAGACCAATCAACAGATTGGGAAAGAATAGTGATCTGAGTGATTTGGACTGTTGACGGGATTTTCTGAGTATCTCAGAAACTGCCAATCTCCTGCGATTTTCACGTGTGCCCCGCACATATAGCCTTTGTTGCCGTGCAGCTAGAATTTTCTTTTATATAATGTTAATATCATTTTGAAATCTATGTTAAAATAATTGTGAAATACCCTGTAATTAATTACATGTTAATGAGGATAACTGATAGATTTTCTAAATAATAAACATACCACATCATTTACTTTGGAAAAAATTAGAGTTTACATTGTCAGTGTTCCAAGTTACAACAGTGTTACAAACCGTAACAATAAACACAGAATGAAGTTGGTAGCTCATTGTTAATAAACTGCTGGCCCACTGAACGTTGATGCTTAAAAAAACATTTGAAGTGCCGTGCAGTTTTCAGGCCATGTAAAAATTTCCTATTCAGTGCAATGGTAACCTCAATAGGTACATTCAATGTCAGAGAAATTTTACAATATACATCCTGAAATTCTTTTTCTTCACAAACATCCACGAAAACAGAGGAGTGCCCCAAAGAATGAATGACAGTTAAATGTTAGAACCCCAAAAGCCCACCCCAGCTCCCCCTCTCCCACCAGCAAAAAAGCAAACTGGTCAAAGAACACTGAGGCTGTCTACAAGAAGTGTCAGAGCCGTCTCTATTTCCTAAGGAGACTGAGGTCCTTTAACATCTGCCGGACGATACTGAGGATGTTCTACGAGTCTGTGGTGGCCAGTGCGATCATGGTTGCTGTTGTGTGCTGGGGCAGGAGGCTGAGGGTAGCAGACACCAACAGAATCAACAAACTCATTCATAAGGCCAGTGATGTTGTGGGGATGGAACTGGACTCTCTGACGGTGGTGTCTGAAAAGAGGATGCTGTTGAAGTTGCATGCCATTTTGGACAATGTCTCCCATCCACTACATAATGGACTGGTTGGGCACAGGAGTACATTCAGCCAGAGACTCATTCCACCAAGATGCAACACAGAGTGTCATAGGAGGTCATTCCTGCCTGTAGCCATCAAACTTTATAACTCCTTCCTTGGAGGGTCAGACACCCTGAGCCAATAGGCTGGTCCTGGACTTATTTCCTGGCATAATTTACATATTACTATTTAATTATTTATGGTTTTATCACTAATTATTTAAAGTGCAACTGTAACGAAAACCAGTTTCCCTCGGGATGAGTAAAGTATGACTATGACTATGACTATCTGCATCCAAGCATGCAGCAAAGCATCAATAAAGACACAGACTTGCAGTACCCCAAGTAATTCGACATACCACAAGCTCTCTGTCTCCCTAATAAGGGAAAAAGAGGTGCCCTGTTTCATAGTTTAAAAAAAAATTAGAGGGAACATTGGGCGCATGGAAAAAAGCTATCCAGTGAGCAGCAGATCTGTGGGTGAAAATGGCTCGTTAATGAGATGGGAAGAGAATGGCCAGACTGGTTCAATCTGACAGCAAGGTGACAGTAGCTCAAATAACCATGTATTAAAATACTGGCGTGCAGAAGATCATCTCTGAACACACAACACATCAAATCTTGAAGTGGGTGGGCTACAGGAGGTAGCTCATAAAGTCACCACTGAGTTAATTTTGTACCTTTGTTCAAAAAAGGGAGTCAGATCGCCAGCAGGTTGTAAGAGTGGGCTCCCTTACCTCCAACTCTCTGACTCTCAATACAGAAGCCCCTCAGGGCTGTGTACGGAGTCCCTTCCTTTACTCCCTGTGTACTCAGGCCCAATCTGCTAATTAAATTTGCCAATGACACTACATTGATTGGCTTTATCTCAAACAATAATGAGGTGGCCTACAGGGAAGAAGTCATCTCTCTGACACAGTGGTATCAAGAAAACAACATCTCCCTCAATGTCGCAAAAACAAAGGAGCTGGTTGTGGACTACAGCAGGAATGGAGATGGACTAACCCCTATTGATATCAATGGATCTGGGGTTGAGAGGGTAAACAGCTTCAAGTTCCTCGGCATTCACATCACCGAGGACCTCACGTGGTCTGTACACACCAGCTGTGTGGTGAAAAAGGCACAACAGCGCCTCTTTCACCTCAGATGGTTGAGGCAGTTTGGTATGGGTCCCAAATCCTAAGAACTCTCTACAGGGGTACAATTGAGATCATCCTGACTGGCTGCATCACTGCCTGGTATGGGAAATATACCTCCCTTAATCACAGGATTCTGCAGAGAATGGTGCAGACAGCCCAGTGCATCTGTAGTTATGAACTTCCCATGATTTATGACATTTACAAGGGCAGGTGTGTAAAAAGAGCCCGTATTTTCATTGGCGACCCAAGCCATCCCAAACACAATTGATTTCAACTGCAATCATCTGGAAGCGGTACCTCAGCATAAAAGCCAGGACCAACAGGCTCTGGGACAGCTTCTTTCGCCAGACCATCAGACTGATGAACTCACACTGATTTGAATGTACTCTATATTACATTGACTGTTCTACTTATAATAAATGACTATGATTGCACATTTAGATGGAAAGATTTTTACTCCTCATTTATGTGAAGGATGTGAGAAATAAAGTCAATTCAAAATAGGAAAGCTATAAGTCATTGAGCTCCACATCCCTAACGGAGAAAGATGTGGCTCCTAATTCCGTTCAGTTATCCTGAAAGGAACAAAATTGGATGGGGTCTCTGTGTGACTAGGCTTAGTTGGCTTAGTAAAGTTATGAGGGAGACGAAGTATGATGTACCCAATCTTAAATCTTTATTTAGCTATTGCTGCGCATACCATAGGCCCTATGTCTCAAACAATGCCAAAGCATTTTTATCCAGGTATTTTTCTCAACCATGTGTTCTGAGAAAGTAAAATGAAAATAAAAGACAAAAAGGCCAGGGGAGATGGCACCATGGCAAACTAGAAAACTTGACAATACTCCAGTCTTTTTGAAAAATGAGATCTAGCAAATACTAACCTATTGCTGTGCTGTGTGGCTTGCAGAGTAAAGACCACTTATTCACAACACGCTGGAGGAAACCAGCAGGTCGGGCAGCATCCGTGGAAACGATCAGTCAACGTTTTGGGCCGGAACCCTTCGTCAAGACTGTAGAGGGAATGGGCTCTATAAAGAAGTGGGGGGAGGGTGATAAGGAGAAGGCTGGAAGGTTCCAGGTGAAAAACCAGTAAGGGGAAAGATAAAGGGGTGGGGGAGGGGATAGGCAGGAAAGGTGAAGAAGGAATAGGGGAAAACACAATGGATAGTAGAAGGAGGCAGAACCATGAGGGAGGTGATAGGCAGCTGGGGGAGGGGGCAGAGTGACATAGGAATAGAGGAAGGGAGGGGAAGGGAATTACCAGAAACTGGAGAATTCTAAGTTCATACCAAGGGGCTGGAGACTACCTAGATGGTATATGAGATGTTACTCCTCCAACCTGAGTTTAGCCTCATCATGGCAGCGGAGGAGGCTATGTATGGACATATCTGAATGGGAGTGGGAAGCAGAGTTGAAGTGGATGGCTACTGGGAGATCCTGTCTGGTGTGGCAGACGAAGCACTCCCCCTCCCTTCCTCTATCCCTATTTCACTCTGCCCCTCTCCCAAATGCCTATCACCTCCCTCATGGTTCCACCTCTTTCTACTACCCATTGTGTTTTCCCCTATTCCTTCTTCACCTTTCCTGCCTGTCAACTCCCGGCTTCCCCTCCCCTACCCCTTTATCTTTCCTCTTACTGGTTTTTAACCTGGAACCTACCAGCCTTCTTCCCACCCTCCCCCCAACTGCTTTATAGGGCCTCTGCCCCTTCCCGCTACAGTCCTGACAAAGGGTTCTGGACCGAAACGTTGACCGATCATTTCCACGGATGCTGCCTGACCTGCTGAGTTCTTCCAGCGTGTTGTGAGTGTTGCTTTGACCCCAGTATCTGCAGATTATTTTGTGTTGGACCACTTATTACTTACTAGGTTTGTAAATAGTCAACTATTAGCTATTGCCACAAAAACAGGAACAGCACTGACACACAAGCCCAGATATGTACAAAGTCAGATGCTTGTTTTTCAAAATTGAAGCCTAGTTCTTCTGGATTTCTTCACAGCAAAGTCCTTGATCAGATCACTAAAATCCAGTTTCCGAACAAGATCACTTTCAAGTGACGTCAGAGTAAGGTGATTCAGCCTGTCCTGTCCCATTGCCTTAATATGTACTCATCATTTACAAGCTTGCGTTTGAAGTGAAATTTGGAGAAAAAACGTCTCTGCTGTTCGTTTACTCATTCCGAAACCTTGATATCCACATCCTTATTCTGGCAGGACTCTTGCCCTTTCTTAGCCCAGTACGCTCAGACTGAATCATCTAACGTTTCCTTTCCCCAGCGAGCAGGATCAGTGCTGTAAGGATCCTCTGTAGCGGTAATGTTAATATTAATGGTGGCCGACTTGGTTGTTCGGAGGCCTCTGTGGTGGGAATCCCAAAGTCATGCTCTCTGCATCAACGTCAGCTGCTGACTGTGGCAAGGACGGTGGTCCTGTGCTAACACTGGTGCTAGCGCTACCTGTTGAACAAGTCTCCATTTGTCCACCGGTCTCAGACTGTGACAAGAGCAATGGTACTGCTGCATCATCGAGAACAGGTTTAAAAAATTTTGTTAATTTCTATGTCTTTTTTAATGCTTCTTTCTCACAGTCCTCTTCATTTCTTTTTTGTGCTCCACTCTAGTTTTTTTTTTGTCCGCCATGATGATAGCTACCCATTTTGGGCCCCTGGGCTGCAGCCCTGCCTAACGTCCAGCCCTGCCCAAAGCTGCCAAACCGGTAGTTAAGAAGGCGTATCAGGAGTTGGCCTTAATTAGTCAGTGGTTGAGTTCAATAGCCACAGACTGATGTTCCAGCTCCACAAAACTCTGGTTAGACCAGACTAGGGAGTATTTGTATTCATTTCTGGTCACCTCACTATAGGATGGATCTGGAAGTTCTAGCGAGGGTGCAGATGCAGAAGAGATTCAGCAGGATGCTGCCTCGATTGGAGAATGTGTCTTGTGTTCAAAGGTTGGGAGAGCTAGGTATTTTCTCTTTGGAAAGGAGAATTGGTTTTATTACTATTTAATTATTTATGGTGCAACTGTAACAAAAACCAATTTCCCTCAGGATCAATAAAGTATGACTATGATAGTGGTGACTTGATAAGACGTCTGAAAGATGGTAAGAGGTGGAGACAGAGTGGATAGCCAGTGGCCTTTCTCCTAGGGTGGCAATGGCTAAAGAAGGCATCATTTTAAGGTGAATGGTGTAAACTTGGGGGGGTGAGGGGAAGAGGGATGTCACAGCTGTGTTTTCAATATAGTGGGTGTAAAATGCACTGCCAGGGATGGTGGTAGAGGCAGAGAGATTAGGTACACTTAAGAGGCTCTCAGGCAGACACACAGATGAAAGAAAAATGGAGGGCTAAGTTGATCTTTGAGCAAGTTAAAAGTTCGGCACAATATCAAGGGTTGAAGGGATTGTACTGTGCTGTAGTGTTCTATGTTCCTTTGCTGTACCTGGAATTTGTTGGTCTCCCTGTCCAGCGAGATGTTGTGGAAGGGAATGTTGCCGACTGGCATATTCCAGGCTGTGGGACTACATACTGATGCTCGGTGCAGCCAACACCAAGGACTGACGGGGAACACCCACAGTCTAGGGGTCTTCTCCTGGACAGGGAGGGGCTCTAAAATGTTGTATTAGTCTACCTCTCCAGCCAGCCACATGAGCAGCAACAATGTTACTGGTTTGAAAAAAAGAACATAACGCTACTGAATGCACTGACCAGGAATGAAAAGGCTCTGCACGGTTTATTCTCGTACATATTTTATTGTGAATAAAGTTTATTTTGTTAAAAACAACCTGCATTGTGTCAAGTTTCAACACCATGTCCAAAGCCCTGTACAAAGTGGCCAGACTGACAAAGGGCAAGCACATCTTCTTCACCAGAATACCATCCGTGTGGTCACAACCAGGGAGTGAGGGAGTCCATACCCAACTCTTACCAGAGCTACTTGAATGATCTCTTTACACCTGACCTTTCCTACACTTCCAGTTTCACACCTTCCCACAGAAGGGAACAGTCTAAGGTCACGAGGAAAGGAAAAGCCTGCAGGGCCGCAAGGAGCTGCCCCAGAGTGGGCCAGACTGAAGGGCAAGGTGAGGGAGCATGGGGGGAAGTATCCCAGGGGGACAACACAGCAAGACTCCAGGAACTCCCAGCCTCAACACTAACCTCTACCTCTCCTGGTGGTGTTTCATACATGCTCCTGGGATCTTGCTGTCCTGAAGCCACCTGAATCACCCTCCTTCCTGGTAGGAAGGGACACATGGATGTTGCCCCACATGTTTCTGCAATGCTGCTATTCCGATTCAACACACAGTCCTCCCCACCCACCCCAGGAATGTGAGACATGCACAGACATTGATCTCTGCCATTGCCGGGAACTTGCCCTGCATAATTATACCCACCCAGAGGCAACAAAGGATGCAAAGCTGTTGCTCCTAGGATCTTGCTGTGCTATTTAACCCCAGTGCCCCCACCTTGAACCTACACACCATGCAAAAAGGAGGGGGTGGATGGGATGATGTACATGGGATCTTCTGCTCTCTAGCTGCACCCATCTCCTGTAAGCCCTCCAACCCTACCAACTCTCCCGTTCCCAACAGACAGACCACATTACAGAGTAGGATCAGCGTCTGGAGCACCTTTATTCAGCATGGGTGTCCCTGGCGGCGTGATCCTGCCGGGCATGGTGCCCGGCCCTGGCTCCCTTGGGACGGAGCTGCGATTCAAGTTGTTCTTCCTGCTGCCTGTGGAGGGCCACTTGCTCACTCTCCCACTGCTCCATCCCCTGCTGCAGCTCATTGGTCAGCATTACAATCCGTCCCTGTGAAGGACAGGGGGCAGAGCTATAGAGGTGCGGATGGCAGGGATCAGAAGTGGCGGAGTCAAGGAGTGAGTGGACGAGTCAGGACAGAAGGAGCTGAGACTGAGACGTGGGCAGGTAAGAGCTGGAAGGTATGGGGTCAAGGAAGACAGCAGAGGCAGTGGGGAGGAAGGGGAGGAGGACAAGAGGCAAAATGGGGGAGGAAGAAGGGTAGGGTTGAGAGGCAGAGGGATGAGCAGGGGAGGACAGCAGTGGGGAAGGGGTAAAGAGGAGGTGGGCTAGAGGGAAAGGACTGGGAAAAGGTGGTTGGGAAAAGTGGCGGGGGAGCGGAGAAAGAAAGCGGTGAGGAGGTAAACAGCAGTGGGTGTATGATAAAGAGGGGGAACATAAAAGGGAAGGGGGAGAGTGGGTTGGAAAGGAGAGAGGAGAATGGGAGAAAGAAGAGTGGGGAGGGAGAGTAACAAAAGGGGAGTGGGAGGGTGGGGAAGTGGGGATTGTGAGTGAAGGGGAAATGTGTGTGGGGAGAGTAGGGGTGGGTGTAGAAGGGGTTATGGTGGTAAAGGGAAAATGGGAAGGAGAAATAGAGGAGGGGGAAAGGAAGAGAGGGTAGGGGAAGTGGAAGTGTGGAGATGAGGAGGTGAGGTGAAAAGGGTGGGGTTGGAGGGGAAGCCAAGAAGGGAGAGGTTGCAGGGGAGAGTTGTGGAGGAGAGGGAGAGAGAGGTGGGTAGGAGAGACGAGGAGAAGAAGTGAGAGTGTGCCAGTGAGAAGGAGGTGGATGAGTAGGGGAGGGAGTGGATGTGAACACACAGCCAGAGTGACTTACCGCCATCTCAGCTGCCTTCTGACGCCTACGGATGTGTCCCTTCATCGGGGGTGCTGGACGCCCATCTATAGGTGGGAGAAGGGGTGGGGGGTAGAATAGACATAGTCAAAATGCAGAGGGAGTGTACCACAGCTGAGTCACAGGGAGGGGCTCATTGAGGAGACAGGGATGTGGCTAGGAATGGAACAACGATTCCCAGCACTAGGTGGCAAGCTGGGATTTGTCCTTATGGGGGAAACAAATGTATGTGCATATGTCAGACTTTGAATTTTCTTATATTATGGGAACTCGCTCAGTTGTGAGGATGTTTCTAAATTGGGTGTTCATAACCAAGGTCAGTCTGTAGAGAATATCAGGGCAATCTGAAGGTTAAAGGGGAATATGAGCAACCTTTTGAAGATCAGATAAAGGAAAATCCTAAGGAGATTCTACAAGTATGTTAAGGTTTGTCTTAGATCATAGAACAGTATTCCTTTGCACATTGTTTATTTGTCATCTTCACTTGTGTACAGTGGTTTCGTAAAATTCTTATTGTATTTCTTTTATTCCTGCAATTTATTTTAATTTAAATTTCTGCAAGAAACTGAACCAAGGTAGTATATGGTGACCTATACACACTTTCATAATCAATTTACTTAGAGCTTAAGGATGAATATGATTGTCCGTGTGTTAGAGCCACAGGAAATGAGTGAGGTGTTGAATGAAAATTTCTCATCTGTTTTTACTGTGGAGTTCATTGAAGCTGAGGAGTTAAAGGAAATGAACAACACAGTGAACTCCTATGGCCGTACCTCTCAATAATAAGTTTACCATTTTGGATACTGTTGAGGGACGATCTACTGGGGGAGCCACAGCCACCGGGTCTCTGGCACTGAAGCTGGTGCTGAGGCTCAGAAGAAAATAGAGGTGAAGGGGACTGCAGTATTGACAGGGGATTCCACATTTAAAGGAACAGAGGTGAGATTCTGTGGACGTGATAGAGACAACCAAGATGGCATGTTGTCTTCTGGGAGTCAGGGCCAGGGACGTCTTGGATCAGATCCACAGCTTTCTAAATGGGGAGGGTGTGCAGCCAGAAGTCTTGCTACATATTGGCACCAATGACTCAGGTAGGAAAGGCGAGGAGGTCCTGAAGAGAGATTTTAGGGAGCTGGATAGAAAGCTGAGAAACATGACCTCCAGGGTAGTATCTCTGGACAGCTGTCTATGGCATGCGCCAGTGAACTAAGAATTGAAGCATCTGGCAGATAAATGTGTGGCTGAGGAACAGTACAGGGGCCAGGGGTTCAGATTTCTGGATCTTTGGGATCTCTTCTGCGGAAGGTATGACCTGTACAAAAGGGACAGGTTACACCTGAATCTGAGGGGACCAATATCCTCGCAAGAAGGTTTGTAGTCAGTGGGATGAGTTGCAATGTATGAGGGGAACAAAACTGAAAGGGTTGCTGAATACAGGACTGCAGGGGTTATATTTGAATGCACACAGTATACGGAATAAGCTGCGTGAACACGTAGCACAGTTACAGAATGACAGGTATGACATTGTGGGCATCACTGAGTCGTGACTAAGGGAAAATTATAGCTACAAACTTAACATCCAAGGATACACATTGCATCATCGAAAGGACAGGCAGGTAGGCAGAGGTGTGGGGTGGCTCTTTTGCTAAGAAATGAAATTAAATCCTTAGAAAGCGGTGACATAGAATCAGAAAGTGTAGAATCCTTGTGGGTAGAGTTAAGGTACTGCAAGGGTAAAAAGACCCCGATGGGAGTTATATACAAGGCTCCAAACAATAACCAAGATGTGGACTACGAATTAAAACAGGAGATAGAAAAGGCTTGTCAAAAGGGCAATGTTATGGTAGTTATGGGGAATTTCGATATGCAGGTAGATTGGAAAATCAGGTTGGTGCTGGATCCCAGGAGGAGGAATTTATAGAACGCCTTTGAGATGGCTTTTTAGAGCAGCTTGTGGTTGGGTCCACCAGAGCATTGGGTCCTGTGTAATGAACTAGAATTGATTGGAGATATTGAGGTAAAAGAATCCTTAGGGATCAATGATCATAATATAATAGAATTCACCATGCGATGTGAGAGGGAGAAGCTAAGGTCAGATGTATCAGTATTACAGTGAAGAGAGGCATGAGAGAGCAGCGGGCCAAAATTGATTGGAAGGGTACAGCAGAGCAGCAATGGCTGGAATTTCTTAGAGCTATTTGGAAAGCACAGGATAGATTCATCCCAAAGAAGTTGTTTACAAAAGGCAGGGTGACACAACAATGCCTGACAAGAGAATGAAAGCCAATACAAAAGCCAGAGAGAGCTTATTAACAAAGCAAAATAAAAGGGAAGTTGGTTTGGGAAGCTTTTAAAAAACAACAGAAGGCAACTAAGTAGAAAAGTCATAAAGAGGGAAAAGATGGAAAACCAAAATAAGCTACCCATTAATATAAAAAAGGATACCATGATTTTTCAGATAGATAAAGAGTAAATGAGGGAGGATAGTTGATATTGGACCACTGGAAAATGTTGCTGGACAGGTAGTAATGGGGGAATAAGGAAACAGTGGACAAACCGCTAAGTATTTTGCATCAATCTTCTAGTACGCTGGAACTTCGAGAGTGTCGGGGGGCAGAATTGAGTGAAGTTGCCGTTTCTAGGGAAAAGGTGCTCTGAAATCATCTGGACCAGACAGTCTGCAGCCCAGGGATTTTAAAAAAGTTGCTGAAAAGAATGAGGAGTCATTAGTATCAATAGATTGTGGCATGGTTCCTGAGCACTGGAAAATTGCAAATTTCACTGCACCCTTCAAGAAGGGAGAGAGGCAGAAGAAAGGTCAGTTAGTCTGACCTCAGTGGTTGGGAAGAAGTTGGAGCTGATTGTTAAGGATGTGGTTCTGGAGTTCTTGGAAGCACTTAGAACACAGAACAGTACAGCACAGCACAGGAACAGGCCGTTTGGCCCACAATGTTGAGCCAAACCAGCTAAGATGCAAATCAAAAACACCCAAACACTAACCCCTCCTACCTATACCCTCCATCTTCATTAAACCATGTGCCTATCCAAACGTCTCTTAAAAGCCTCCAATATATTTGCTTCTCCCACAATACCAGGCAGTACATTCCAGGCTTAAGACCATTAAATGTAAGCGGAGAATTAGGCTATTTGAGCTATCAAGTCTGCTCTGCAATTTCATCATGGCTATCAATTTTTCTCTCAGCTCTAATCTCACCTTCTTCCCATATCCCTTCATGTCCTGACCAATTAAAAATCAATCCACTTCTGCTTTAAATATACATAAAAAACTTGGCCTTCACAGTTGAACGTGGCAACGAATTCTACAGATTCATCACTCTCTGGCTAAAGAAATTCTTCTTCCCCTCTGTTCTAAAAGGATGCCACTGTTCTGAGGCTGTGTCCTCTGGTCTTAGACACTCCCATCATTAGAAACATCCTCTCCACATCTACTTTATCAATGGCTTTCACCATCCGATAGGTTTCAATTAGGTCACCTCTCATTCTTCTGAATTCTAGTGAATACAGGCCCAGAGCCATCAAACACACTGCATTTGACAAGCCGTTTAACCCTGGAATCATTTTCATGAACCTCCTTTGAACACTCTCCAATGTCAGAACATACTTTCTAAGCTAAGGAGTCCAAAACTGCTCACAAAACTCCAAGTGAGGCCTCACCACTGCTTAATAGAGCCTCAACATTACACCCTTACTTTTATATTCTAGACCTCTGGAAACGAATGCTAACAATTGCATTTGCCTTCCTCACCACAAACTCAACCTGCAAATTAACCTTTAGGGAATCGTGCACCTTTGTGCCTCACATTTTTGTATTTTCTCTCCATTTAGAAAATAGTTAACCATTTCATTTCTTCTATCAATGTGCATGACCAGACACTTTCCAACACTGTGTTCCATCAGACATTTATTTGCCCATTCTACTAATCAGTTTAAGCCCTTCTGTAGCCTCTATACTTCCTCAAAGCCACCTGCCCCTCCACCTGTATTCATATAATCTGCAAAGCTATTAACTCCATCATCCAAATCATTGACATATAACATAAAACAAATTGGTCCCAACACAGACCCCTGTGGAATACCATTAGCCAACCAGAAGAGGTTCCCTTTATTCGCACTCTTTGCCTCCTGCCGATCAGCTACTGTTTTATCCATTTTCAGAATCTTTCCTGTAATACGTGGGTTCGTAGCTTGTAAAGCAACCTCATGGGTGGCATTTTGTCAAAGGCCTTCTGAAAATCCAAGTACACAACATCAACTGATTCTCCTTTGTCTATCCTGCTTGTTATTTCTTCAAAGAATTCCAACAGATTTGTCAGACAAGATTTTTCCTTGAAGAAACCATGCTGACTACAGCCCATTTTATCAAGTAATCTGAAACTACATGTTTAACAATTAACTCCAGCATCTGCCCAACCATTGGGGTCAGATTACCTGGCATATAATTTCATTTCTTCTGCCTCTCTCCCTTCTTGAAGAGTGGAGTGACATTTGAAACTTTCCGGTGGCTGGAACCATTCCAGAATCTAGCATTCACGACTCTGAGTAAAACATTTATCCCTCACATCCCACTTGAACCTACCCCCTCTCACCTTAAATGCATGCTCTCTGGTATTAGACATTTCAATCCTGGTAAACTGCAACTCTCTGTCATCTCTTATCTATGGCTCTTATAATCTTGTAAACCTCTATCAGATCTCCCCTGAGCCTCCGGCGCCCCAGAGAAAACAACCCATGTTTATCCAGTCTCTCATGATAGCACATGCCCTCTAATCCAGGCAGCATCCTGGTAAACTTCTTCTGCACCCTCTCTAAAGCTTCAATAGTGGGGCGACCACAACTGTATGCAATACTCCAGATGTGGCCTAACCAGAGTTTTATGACGTTGCAACATCACCTCCTGACTTTTGAACTTAATGATCTGACTAACAAAAGCAAGCATTCCATTAGCCTTCTTAACTATCTTATTGACATGATGAAATACGCTGAATCTGTTGGAAATCTTTGAAGAAATAACAAGCAGGATAGACCAAGGAGAATCGGTGGATGTTGTGTACTTGGGTTTTCAGAAAGCCTTTGACAAGGTGCCATACATGAGGCTGCTTAACAAGTTAAGAGACTGTGGTATTTCAGCAAATATACTAGCATGGATAGAGCATTGGCTGCCTGGCAGGAGGCAAAGAGTGAGAATAAAGGGTGCCTTGCTTGGTTGGCTGCTGGTGTCTATGTTGGGACTGTTTTTTTTTACATTATACGTCAATAATTTGGATGACAGAATTGATGGCTTTGTCGCCAAATAGGTGGAGGGGAAAGTAGTGTTGAGGAGGGAGGGAGGCTACAGAAGGACCTAGACAGATTGGGAGAATGGGCAAAGAAGCAGCAGATATATAGTGTAGGGAAATGTATGGTCATGCAAAGTGTATGGTTATGAAAAAAAAAAGCATAGAATATTTTCTAAAGATAGAGAAAATTCAAAAATCTGAGGTGCAAACAGACTTGGGGGTATTTGTGCAGGATTCCTTAAAGTCTAATTTGCAGGTTGAGTCTGTGGTAAGGAAAGGAAATGCATTGTTAGCATTAATTTTGAGAGGACTAGAATATAAATGCAAGAATGTAATGTTGAAGATTTATAAGGCTTCACTTGGAGAACTGTAAACAGATTTGGGCTCCTCATCTTAGAGGGGGTTCACAGGAGGTTCACAACAATGATTCTAGGAATGAAAGTGTTACCATATGCAAATTGATTGATAGCTCTGGACCTGTACCCTCTGTTACTTCTGAATTATGAGCCGGGAATCTCATTGAAACCTATCAAATGTTGAAAGGCCTTGATAGAGTAGATCTGGAGAAGATGTTTCCTATGGTGGGGGAGTCTAGCATCAGAGGCCACAACATCAAAATAGAGCGACATCCATTTAGAACAGATACAAGGAAGAATTTCTTTAGCCAGAGTAGTGAACCTGTGGGACTCATTGCCATAAGCGGCTGTGGAGGCTACATCATTGGGTACATTTAAGGGAGAGGTTGATAGATTCTAGATTAGTCAAGGCATTAAGTGTAATGGTGAGAAGACAGGAGAGCAGGGCTGAGAGGGAAATAGATCTACCATGAAATGGTGGAGCAGACTCGATGGGCAAAATGGCTTAATTCTACTCCCTTATCTTATGGTCTCATTATAATGTGTTGGAACATCCACATTGCAACAGGGGTGCTGGTGGTCTGAAAGCACATTAAGGTGGATAAATCCTATGGGGAGAGGTCTTACCACATGTATCCCAGGGTATTTGTGAACAGACTGCAGGCACCCAGCAGAGACACTGTTGTTAACCATGGCTGGGGTGCCAGAAGATTAATGTTATGCATCTATTTAAGGGCTGCAATGGGTAACTATAGACTCATATCGGTGGTGGGATGGCTACTAAAGGGGATACTGAGGGACAGGGTATATCAGCATTTGGAAAGCCAATGACTGATGAGTAATGGTCAGAATGGCTTAGTGCTTTGGAAAGAGATGGCCAAGAGGATTGACAAGGGCAGGGCAGCAGATATTGTCTATATAGACTTTGGAAAAGACTTTGACAAGGTAACTCATGATGGGCTAGTATGGAAGGTTAGATCACATGAGACCCAGGGTGACCTGGCTAAATGTTTGAGGTTGGCTGAGTGCAGGGGTTCCCAACCTGGTATGCATGGACCTGCAGTTAATGGTAGGGGTCCATGGTATAAAAAAGATTGTGAACCGCTGGCTAAGTCGAAGGAGACAGAGGGTGGAAGGATTGTTACTCAGGCCTCTGTATATACAAGGATTGGTGTACTATGTTAACAATTGAAAGTGACGATGTTGGTAACATGGTTAGTACATTTGTGAAAAACAGCCAAATCAGCGTAGTGGACATTCTGGAAGGGTGAGCAGCCAGAAGTCATGGTACATATTGGTACCAACGACATGGGAAGGAAAAGGGAGGAGGTCCTGAAAAAAAAAATACAAGGAGTTAGGAAGGAAGCTGTGAAGCAGGACCTCAAGGGTAGTAATCTTGGGATTGTTGCCTGTGCCTCGCGAGAGTGAGGATAGGAATAGAATGAGGTGGCAGAGAAATGCGTGGCTGAAGAATTGCAGCAATGGGCAGGGATTCAAATTTCTCGATAATTGGGACCTCTTCTGGGGCAGGTGGGACCGAAACAAAAGGGGTGGGTTGCACGGGAATCCGACGGGGACCAATATTCTTGCGGGCAGATTCACTCGAGCTGTTGGGAGTGGTTTAAGCTAATAGGACGGGGGACAGGAACCATGATGATGGAGCTGAGGATGAGCCAGGAGGTTTACAAGTCGATGATAGGTGTAACATGAATGTAAGGAAGGACAAGCCAATGACTGGGTACAAATACAGACAGAGCAAGAAGTTAAATTGTACCACAGAGGCAAAATTCAAAAGGGTGAAGAATACGGGACTAAACATGCTGTATTTAAATGCACGTAGCATTCAGAATAAGAAAGCTGAACTTGCAGTGCAATTAGAGATTGTCTGGTATGACACTGTGTGCATCAGTGAGTATTGGGAGCCGAACATCAAAGATTATACTTTGTATCGAAAGAAGAGGCATGAAGGCATAGGCAGTGGTATGGCTCTGTTGGTAAGAGATGGAAATCTCTTAGAAAGAGGTGACAGAGGTGGCACTGAGCCTGGTTCTGTGTTGCAGAAGGGGGAGAAGACAACGAGGAATGGAGGTTCTGTCAGCCTGACAGAGATATCCACATGGTGTGTTGCCTCCCAGGTGCCACCAAGGTACAGGATGACTCGGATTGGGTGCAGAGTATTCTGAAGGGAGAGGGCGAACAACAAGAATTCTTGGTACACATTGGTACCAATGATATAGATAGAAAAAGGGAGGAGGTCCTGAAGAGAGAATTCAGGGAGTTGGGTCGGAAGCTGAAAAGCAGGCCCTCCAGGGTAGTAATCTCGGGATTGCTGCCTGTTTATTGGAAAGATAGGTTAGTAGGCAGAGGGGATGGTGTGGCCCTGTGTATAAGAAATAATATTAAATCATTAGAAAGGGATGACATATGATCAGAAGACGTAGAGTCTCTATGGGTTGAGTTAACAAATGGCAAGGGTAAAAGGACCCCAATGGCAATTGGGATGTGGATTACAAATTACAGCAGGAGACAGAAAAGGCGTGTCAAAAGGGCATTGTCATGATAATCGTTGGGGACTTTAACACGAAGGTGGATTGGGAAAACCAGGCCAGTTCTGGACCTCAAGTGAGAGAATTTGTAGAATGTCTAAGGAATGGCTTTTTAGAACAGCTTGTTGTTGAGCCCACTAGGGGTTCAGCTGTGCCGGATTGGGTGTTGTGCAATGATCCGAAGGTGATAAGAGAGTTTAAGGTTAAGAAACCCTCAGGGAACAGTGATCACAATATGATCAAGATTACTTTGAAATTTGAGAAGAAACTAAATTCCAATGTGTCAGTATTTCAGTGGAATAAAGGAATTTACAATGGCATGAGAGGGGAACTGGCCAAGGTTGACTGGAAAGGGACTCGAGCAGGAAAGACAGCAGAGCAGCAATGGCTCGAGTTTCTGCGAAAAATAAGGAAAGTGCAAGACAGATATATTCCAAATAAGAAGAAATTTTCGAATGGAAGAAGGACACTACCGTGTCTGACAAGTGAAGGCAGAGCCAAAGTAAAAGCAAAAGAGAGGGCATACAAGGAAGCCAAAGCTAGTGGGAAAATAGAGGATTGGGAAAGTTTTAAAAACTTGCAGAAGGAAACTAAGATGGTCATTCGGAAGGAAAAGATGAATTATGAAAAGAAGCTGGCAACTAATATCAATGCAGATACTAAAAGCTTTTTTAAGTATATAAAGGGTAAAAGAGAGTTGAGGGTAGATAGAGGACCAATAGAAAATGATGCTGGAGATATTGTAATGAGAGACGCAGAGATGGCAGAGGGACTGAATGTGTATTTTGCATCAGTTTTCACAGTGGAAGACATCTGCAGTATACCAGACATTCAAGAGTGTCAGGCAAGCTAAGTATGTGCAATGAAAATTATGACTGAGAAGGTGCTCAGAAAGCTTAATGGTCTGAGGGTGGATAAATCTTCGGGACCTGATGGAATGCACTCTTGGGTTCTGAAGGAAGTAGCTGGAGAGATTGTGGAGGCGTTAACAATGATCTTTCACAAATCGATAGATTCTGGCATTGTACCGGATGACTGGAAAATTGCAAATGTTACTCTGCTTTTTAAGAAGGGTGGGAGGCAGCAGAAAGGAAACTATAGACCTGTTAGCCTGACATCAGTGGTTGGGAAGTTGTTGGAATCGATCGTTAGGGATGAGATTACAGAATACCTGGAGACACATGACAAGATAGGCCAAAGCCAGCATAATTTCCTGAAAGGAAAATCCGACCTGACTAACCTACTGCAACTTTTGGAGGAAATTACCAGTAGGGTAGACAAAGGAGATGCAGTAGACGTGGTGTACTTGGATTTTCAGAAGGCCTTTGACAAGGTGCCGCACATGAGGCTGCTTAGCAAGATAAGAGCCCATGAAATTACAGGGGAGTTACTAGCATAGGTGGCGCACTGGCTGATTGGCAGAAAACAGAGAGTGGGAATAAAGGGATCCTATTCTGGCTGGCTGCTGGTTACCAGTGGAGTTCCACAGGGGCTGGTGTTCAGGGGAATGGGCAAGAAGAGGCAAATGAAATACAATGTTGGAAAGTGTATGGTCATGCACTTTGGTAGAAGAAATAATTTAGATGGGGAGAGAATTCAAAATGCAGAGATGCAAGGGGACTTCGGAGTCCTCATGCAAGATACCCTAAAGGTTAACCTCCAGGTTGAGTCATTGGTGAAGATGATGATTGCAATGTTGGCATTCATTTCTACAGGTATAGAATACAAGAACATGGATGTGATTATGAGGTTCTATAAGGCACTTGTGAGACCACACGGAGTACTGTGTGCAGTTTTGGGCTCCTCATTTTAGAAAAGATGTACTGATATTGGAGAGGTTTCAGAGAAGATTCACAAGAATGATTCCAGGAATGAAAGGGTTACCATATGAGGAATGTCTGGCAGCTCTTGGGCTGTATTCCCTGGAGTTCAGGAGAATGACGGGGGATCTCATAGAAACGTTCTGAACGTTAAAAGGCCTAAACAGATTAGATACAGCAAAGTTATCTCCTATGGTAGGGGAGTCTAGGACAAGAGAGCATGACTTCAGGATTGAGGGACGTCCATTTAGAACAGAGATGCGAAGAAATTACTTTAGTCAGAGGGTGGTAAATCTGTGGACTTTGTTGCCATGAGCGGCTGTGGAGACCAAGTCATTGGGCACACTTAAGGCAGAAATAGAGATGTTCTTGATTAGCCAGGGCATCAAAGTGTATGGGGAGAAGGCAGGGGAATGGGGAATGACTGAAAGAATTGGATCAGCCCATAACTGAATGGCGGAGCAGACTCGATGGGCCAAATGGCCAACTTCTGCTCCTATATCTTATGATCTGGTCAGAGAATGTTGAATCTTTGTGGGTGGAGTTAAGTAACTGCAAGGGTGAAAAAAACCATTATAGGAATCATATACAGGTCTCCAAATAATAGCCAAGATGTGGGGTTGAGACTCCAAAGGGAGCTGGAAAAGGCATGTAATAAGGGTAATGATACAATTGTAAAGGGGGACCTATCGAATGTTGAATGGACCAGATAGGGTGGATGTTTCCGATGGTGGTGGTACCCAGAACTAGAGGGCACAGCCTCAAAACTGAGGGGTGACCCTTTAGAACAGAGGTAAAGAGGAATTTTTTTAGGCAGTGTAGTAACTCTGTGGAATGCTCTACCACAGACTGTGGTGGAGGCCAAGTCCTCGCGTATCTTTAAGGCGGAAGTTGGTCGTTTCCTGATTGGTCAGGGCATCAAAGGATATGGCGAAAAGGCAGGTGTATGGGGTTAAGTGGGATCCGGGATTGCCCATGATGGAATGGCAGAGCAGACTTGATGGACTGAATGGCCTAATTCTGCTCCTATGCCTTATAGCTTGTAAGATTACAGCTGGAGGAAATAGGCCAAGGAATGGCAGATGGAATTTAACTTGGACTAGATGGATAGGACGGTGAAGTTGTTGTTTGGCACACACTGAGTTTGGCTGTACGAGATGTTGGCAGGACCACACTTGGAGTTATGAGCAAGAGGGACATGCCTTCTTCTCAATACTACCATCAGGCAGGAGGTACAGGAGCCTGAAGATGCACTTAACATTTTAGGAACAGCTTCTTCCCCTCTGCCATCAGCTTTCTCAACGGTCCATGAACACCAAAGTCCTCAATAATCCTCTTTTGAACTATTTATTTTATTTTTTATCTTTATAGTAGCTTCTAGTAATTTTTTAGACATGTCCTGCACTGTACTGATGCCACAAAAACTAATAACACAGCATACAGTGTATCAGAGACAATACACATGATTCTGGTCTGTCACCAAGTTATGTGATTAAGCTGGAAAGGATAGAGAGAAAATTCACAAGGACATTACCAGGACTGGAAAGCTTGAATTATAAGGAGAGACTGGATGGGCTGAGACTTTTTTTTAAAAAAACTTGGAGCGTAGGAGGCTGGGAGAATAGATAAGGCAGATGGCCACAATCCTGTTTCCCGGTGTAGGGGATTCTAAAACCAGTTTTAAGATGAGAGGGGAAAGATTGAAAAGGGGCTTGAAGAACAACATTTTCACACTGAGAGTGGTGGATATGCGGAATGAGGAAGTGGCAGAATTTTGCACAATGTTTAAAAGATGTGAACAGAAGACTGGAGCAGCTCATGGTTGCGTGGACGAGTAGGGCAAAGGGCCAGTTTCCAAGCTGTGTAACTATTACTCAAGAACCTGGATTGAGTTACAGACTGGATCTATTCATAACATTTATATTTACTATAACAAATTTACAGGCTGGAATCTCATCTGGGTTGGGAGCGGGGGGCAGGGGGTGGTGGTGGAGGAGACAGTGCTGGTGGGGTTTATATATCTAATAACAGAACCCTGGCAGTGTTACAGGCTGGGATAAGATTAAAGATTTTGTGAGAACATCCACATTGGGGATAAATTAAATTGCTGGATTGTTGTAAAATAATGAGAGACTGACCGGTGTTGTTCAGAGGGATCAGGGTGCCCTTGGCCATGAATCACATGAAGGTGAAGCAACATAGGGAAGTAACGACATGCTATCCATTACTGCAAGAGGGTTGGAGTAGAAGCACATTGCTGCAATTATAGACAGCCCTGGCGAGAATACATCTGAAATAGTGAGTACAGGCCTGGAATCACTACCTGAGGAAGGACAGGCTTGTGAGAGAGAGCTCAGTCAATGTCCTGGGATGGTGGGCTTGACGTGTGAAGAGAGGTGAAGCAGACTGCCCCTCTGCTCTCCTGAGTTTGGATGAATGATGTGTGACGTCATTGAAAGTCACTGAATTCCTTCATGACTCCACTGGGAAGTAGGGATGGCATTTCCCCAAGGGGTGTCCTGAACTGGGGGTATAGTCAGGGATTGAGGAGGTGGAGAGAAAGCTCTTCACCAGAGGTTGGGAATCTTAGGAATTGTCTCCCCCCTGTGGCTGGGTTGCTGAGTAGAATGTACTCTGAACAGGAACAAAACCTTTGGCAGATGGCATTTTACCAAATCAATTAAGTGCCTAACTAATCCTTTCTGCCCACACAATGTCCATATACCTCTATTTCCTGCACATCCATATACATATCTAGGAGACTCTGAAATGCTTCTATCGTATCTGCATCCACTGCCATTCCAGGCATCAAATACTAACTGAGTTAAAAGAAAAACACTGCTCTATACACCTCCTTTGAACCTTTATCCTTTCACCTTCAATGCATGCCCTCTGGGATCGGACCTCTGGACCCTGTGAATAAGGGTCTGCTCTATCTATGCCTCTTGTAATTTTGTAAGCTTCAAATCAGGTCTCCCCTCAGCTGTCACTGCTCTAGAGAAAACAGCCTAAACTTGTCCAATCTTTCCTCATAGCACATGCCCTCTAATCCAGGCAACATCCTGTCAAACCCTCTCCAAAGCTTCTACATCCTTCCTATAACAGGGTGACCAGAACTCAATACAATACTCCAGTGTCTTAAACGCAATGCCTTGACAAATGAAGGCAAGAGTGCCATATGCCTTTACCACCCTATCACCCTGTGCAGACACTTTCAAGGAGCGACGGACTTGGACCACGAGATTCCTCTGCACATCCACACTGTTAAGGACCTTGCCTCCTGCACTGTCTGTTTACATTTGATCTCTCAAAATGCAGCTCCTCACACTGAGCTGGATTAAACAGTATCTGCCTTTTCTCCACCCGTATCTGCAACTGACCTATACTGCACTACCTTTGGCAATCTACTACACCAGGGGTTCCCAACCCTTTTTATGCCATAGACCCCTACCAATTTCTGAGGGGTCCATGGGAAAGCCTCTGCTCTACACTATCCACATCACGAGCAATGCTTATATCGTCTGTGAACTTACTAACCCATTCATCTCCATTTGCATCACGTCACTATCACTGAGCAATCAGCACGACATTAGTACCGTTTGGGACTTTCTGGAGTTTGGTCCCAGCGCTGTCTGTAAGGAGTCTGTAGGTTCTCCCTGCAAACTGCACGGGTTACCTCCGGATGCTCCGGTGTCCTCCCAAAATCCAAAGACGTAGCGGTTAGTAGGTTAATTGGTCATTGTAAATCGTCCTGTAATTAGGCAATGATGTTAATAGGTGGATTGTTGGACAGTGCAGCTTGTTGGGCCTCACGGTCTTGAAATAAAAATATCACAGCAGAGATCCCAGTACAGATCACAAATCATGAACCTCCAGCCAGAACAAGTCCCATCGACTGGTACCCTATGTCTTCCGTGGGTAAGCCAATTCACTTTAGATCCCATGCATCCTAATCTTCCGGATAAATTTCCCATGAGGACCATTGTTGAACACCTTACTGAACATTATCAGCTCTGCCTTCATTAATCACCTTTGTCGCTCAAACAGCTCAATCACGTTAGTAAGACACAACTTGCCCTACACAAAGCCATGCAGACCGAACCTAACTGGGCCATGGTTTTCTAAACGCTCATAAATCAGTTCCCTAAGAATCCTGTCCGTAATTTCCCTTACACTGATGTGAGACTCACCAGCCCAGTTTCCAGGATTATCCTCATTTCCCTTTTTGAGTAATGGAACAACATTAGCTGCTAGCCAGTGCTCTGGGACCTCCCGTGGCTAGAGAGGACATGAAGGTATTGGTGAAGTCTCCAGCAATCTCTTCTCTTGCCTCCCTCTATAATCTGGGGTATATTCCATCAGGCCCTGGACTTATCCATCTAATGTTCTTTCAGAGACCCAACACTGCCTGCCCTTCCCCCATCTCAAAAAGCTCCAGCATATTACCACACTCTATCTTGATCCCACAACCCTCCAAATACCAACACACCGTTAGGACCTCGCCCACATCCTCCCCCTCCAAGCATGTCCCGCTCCCCCCTCCCCCAAATGGTCCTACTTACTCTTCAGTTATTCTCTTGCTCCCAACGCGGAACATGGATCTGTCAGTTAATGGTAATGGTCCATGGCATCAGAAAGGTTGAGAACCCCTGAATCTAGAGTATGTTTGGGATTGTGATCTGTGGGTGTTCAAGGAATGAAAGGAGAGGGGGACAGTGTGGGATGTTGGTGCTGGAGTAGGTATTAAATGTGCAGTAGGTAGTCTGTCTGATCACCGACCGTCTCGCTCAGTCCAGGATGTCACACTCACCTGCAAAAGACCAGTCCGGGAGATCCGTCAGGGGTCCATATTCTGTCCCACTTCGGGATAAACCGTGCCTGGGGATGGGGGTGGGCGGAACAACAGGAAGAAGTAACATGAAGCAGTATTCCCCAGTGGACAGCTCTCCGACAATTCTGAAGCATCGCCAGATGCAGGACTGTAAACACAAAATACTCTGCAGATGCTGGGGTCAAAGCAACACTCACAACACGCTGGAGGAACTCAGCAGGTCGGGCAGCATCCGTGGAAACGATCAGTCAACGTTTCAGGCAGGAACCCTTCGTCAGGACTGAAGAGGGAAGGGGCAGAGGCCCTATAAAGGTGGTGGGGGGAGGGTGGGAAGAAGGCTGGTAGGTTCCAGGTGAAAAACCATTAAGGAGAAAGATAAAGGGGTGGGGGAGGGGAAGCAGGGAGGTGATGGAAAGGTGAAGGAATAGGGGAAAGCACAATAGGTAGTAGAAGGAGGCGGTACCATGAGGGCGGTAGTAGGCAGCTAGGGGAGGGGGCAGAGTGAAACTGGGATAGGGGAGGGGAGGGGGGAGGTTATTACTGGAAGTTGGAGAATTCAATGTCGGTGAAACCCAACGCAGATTGGGGGACCGCTTCATCGAGCACCTCCGCTCCGTCCACCACAACAGACAGGATCTTCCGGTTGCCACCCACTTCAACTCCGCTTCACATTCCCATTCGGATGTGTCTGTACATGGCCTCCTCTACTGCCATGATGAGGCTAAACTCAGGTTGGAGGAGCAACACCTCTTATACCGTCTGGGTAGTCTCCAGCCCCTTAGCATGAACATTGAATTCTCCAACTTCCGGTAATTCCCTCCCCCTCCCTTCTTCTATCCCAATTTCACTCTGCCCGCTCCCCCAACTGCCTTCTACCTCCCTCATGGTTCTGCCTCCTTCTACTACCCATTGTGTTTTCCCCTATTCCTTCTTCACCTTTCCTGCCTATCACCTCCCTGCTTCCCCTCCCGACCCCTTTATCTTTCCCCTTACTGGTTTTTCACCTGGAACCTACCAGCCTTCTCCTTCCCACCCTCCCCCCACCTTCTTTATAGGGCCTCTGTCCCCTCCCTCTTCAGTCCTGACGAAGGGTTGCTGCCCGAAACGTTGACTGATCCATTTCCACAGATGCTGCCTGACCTGCTGAGTTCCTCCAGAGTGTTGCCAGATGCAGGATAGCAGGGTTGATGAGTCCTGCCCTGTTTAAAGGCCAGAGGGAGATGACAGACAGGGAGATAGAGAGGAATGGGGAGGGGGGAAGAGAGAGGGGGAAAAGAGAGAGATAGGGACAGAGACAGATTGTCGGCAGGCAAAGAGAGAGGGCAATGGAGAGACATAGAAACATAGAAAATAGATGCAGGAGTAGGCCATTTGGCCCTCTGAGCCTGCACCACCATTCAGTATGATCATGGCTGATCATCCAACTCAAACCCCTGTACCTGCTTTCTCTCCATACCCCCGATCCCTTTAGCCACAAGGGCCATATCTAACTCCCTCGTAAATATAGCCAACGGACTGGCCTCAACTGTTTCCTGTGGCAGAGAATTCCACAGATTCACCACTCTCTGTGTGAAGAAATTTTTCCCCATCTTGGTTCTAAAAGGCTTCCCCTTTATACTCAAACTGTGACCCCTCGTTCTGGATTTCCCCAACATCGGGAACAATGCTTTAAGTTTGCACACTTATCTCTTGTGTGGGGCCTTGTCAAAAGTCTTTTGAAAATCCAAACATACCACTTCCACTGGTTCTCCCCTATCCACTCTACTAGTTACATCCTCAAAAAATTCTATGAGATTCGTCAGACATGATTTTCCTTCCACAAATCCATGCTGACTTTGTCCAATGATTTCACTGCTTTCCAAATGTGCTGTTATCACATCTTTGATAACTGACTCTAGCATTTTCCCCACCACCAATGTCAGGCTAACCAGTCCATAATTACCCGGTTTCTCTCTCCCTCCTTTTTTAAAAAGTGGGACAGAGAGAAAGAAAAAGAGAGGAGAGAGGGAGCGAGGAAGTGTGTGTGGCGCATGCACGGCAGGCAGGGGGAGTGGAAAACAATATAATCTTTAGTGGGTACTCACTCCAGTCGCCACTGACTCCCTCCTCGACACACAGGGCCACAGGAGAAAGCTTTCGTCATCGGCTTCAGAGGAATACAGAGCGATCGCCACATACCTGAAGATCAGTGTAATGGGTTACTTCACTTGACCACCCAATGAATGAATCAGTTCTGACTGTTCATTAACACGCGCAACATCATCGCCCTGATCCCTCATCCCTGTGACTCTTCACCCAAGGAAAACGGGACCCTGGGCCCTGTGACCCTTCAAACCAGACGTGACCTCCGCAACCTGCTCATTCTTCCCACCCCCGGTGACCCACACATACGCTCTGCAACCCATCACTCTGGTTCTTTGACCCTCCACCCCAGGAACAAGGGTACCTAGTGATGGAACGTGGGCTTCCCCATGACCCTCGGGTCCAAACTTTTGACCCCTCCACCCCTGGAGTGATTCAATGACACCTTCACCTCTGCAGGTGGCCCCTGCTGCCCAAAACACGGCCCCTTATCCCCACACGTGACGTGACAGCAACAGGAAAGGGTGTCTTCTCACCACCACATGACCCTTGTACCATTCACGCATACAAACCTCATTGACACTCCTCACTCAGTGGACCAGGGACCGCATGTCGCTTCACCCCCACACATGACCCGAACCTGAGGCCTCCTGACCATTCACACCCCCCTCTCCATAGCCCGAACATGAGGCGAGGTGACCCTTTACTCTCTAATCCCAGTACCTGGGAGCGCTTCAGCCCGGTGGCGCCGCTCCTGACCACGACCAACACAGCCCCAACTCGTAGCCCTCAGCTACTCGCCGCCGTTCCTGCAACGACCGGCCACCGCGCAGGCGCAGTGCAAGAAGCAGGGCGCATGCGCTGTGTGTGTGTGCGCGCGAGCGAAAGATAAGAATGAAGTTTAATGTCACCGGCTTATGTCATGAAATTTGTTTAGCGGCAGCAAAACAATGCAATACATGATAATATAGAAAAATAAGTAAGTCAATTCCAGTAAGTATATGTATATATTAAATTACAAATAGTGCAAAAACAAATAATATATAAAAAAAAGTAAGGTAGGGCTAAGTTTAATGTCCAGAGGGAGAGATTCGGGGAATGGAGAGAGAGAGGGTGGGAAACGTAAGAAGAGTAGAGGAATGGAGAGAGAGGGAGAGGGGGAATGGAGGGAAAGAGAGAGGAGGCTATTTATCATCCAGCCCGCTAACACCTGACTCAAAAACAGTTACTTTCTTCTAGCAGTAAAGCTAATCAACGCCTCAACTGCTTAATTATTGTCAGCCACCATATGTACAGCCTAGTGTCACTCTATAAATGCCTTCTATGTCTAAAAGTTATGTATTTATCTTCATTGCGTCTATTATTATTATTATTATACGTCATTGTCGCCAAACAATATTATTATTATCTCCTTTATCTTTCGTGGTTTGGATGCGGAGTAAAATTATTTCGTTCATCTTTACATTTGCGTACAAGAAATGACATTCAACAAACTTGAGAGTGAGGGAATGAGGAAAGGGAGAGCGAGGTGGGGAAATAATGGGGGTGGGCGAGGGATGGAGGGAGAGAGTGGGGTGTGGCCGATGTGAGAAAGTGGGAAAATAGAGAGGAAGGAAGATGGAGAGGAAATCGAGGGAGAGAGTGAAGGGGAATGGAGAGAGAGAGTGAGGGGAATGGAGAGCTGTGAGGGATGCAGAGAGTGTGAGGGCAGAATGGAGAGAGTGAGGGAAATGGGGAAGGGGTGGAGGGAGAATGGAGAGAGTGAGGGAAATGGGGAGGGGGTGGAGGGGGGATGGAGAGAGAGTGGGGGGGAGATGGAGAGAGAGGGAATAGAGAGAGAGGGGGAATGGAGAGAGGGGAAAATGGAGAGAGAGGGGGGAATGGAGAGAGAGGGAATAGAGAGAGAGAGATGGGGAATGGAGAGAGAGAGGGGGGAATGGAGAGAGAGAGGGGGGAATGGGGAGGGGGTGGAGAGAGGGGGATGGAGAGAGAGTGAGGGAAATGGGGAGGGGGTGGAGAGGGGGGATGGAGAGAGAGGGAACGGAGAGAGAGAGGGGGAATGGAGAGAGGGGGGAATGGAGAGAGAGAGGGGGAATGCAGAGAGAGAGGGGAAATGGAGAGAGAGGGGAATGGAGAGAGAGAGGGAATGGAGAGAGCGGGGGGAATGGAGAGTGAGGGGGAATGGAGATAGAGGGAATGGAGAGAGAGAGGGGGAATGGAGAGAGAGGGGGGATGGAGAGCGAGAGGGAATGGAGAGAGAGAGGGGGAATGGAGAGAGGGGGGAATGGAGAAAGAGGGGGATGGAGAGAGAGAGGGTGAATGGAGAGAGAGGGGGGAATGGAGAGTGAGGGGGAATGGAGAGAGAGGGGGGAATGGAGAGAGGGGGATGGAGAGAGAGGGGGAATGGAAAGAGAGGGGGAATGGAGAGAGAGGGGGAATGGAGAGAGAGGGGGAATGGAGAGAGAGAGGGGAATGGAGAGAGAGAGGGAATGGAGAGAGAGGGGGGAATGGAGAGTGAGGGGGAATGGAGAGAGAGGGGGGAATGGAAAGAGAGGGAGTGGAGAGAGCAGGGGAGGGGGAATGGAGAGAGGGGGAATGGAGAGAGGGGGATGGAGAGAGAGAGGGTGAATGGAGAGAGAGGGGGAATGGAAAGAGAGGGGGAATGGAGAGAGAGGGGGAATGGAGAGAGAGGGGGATAGAGAGAGAGGGAATGGAGAGAGGGAATGGAGAGAGAGAGGAATGGAGAGAGAGGGAATGGAGAGAGAGAGGGGAATGGATAGAGGGAGGGGGAATGGAAAGCGAGAGGGGGAATGGAGAGAGAGAGGGGATAGAGAGAGAGAGCAGGGGAGGGGGAATGGAGAGAGAGGGGGAATGGAGAGAGAGGGGCAATGGAGAGAGAGAGGGGAATGGAGAGAGAGGGGGGGAATGGAGAGAGAGGGGGTAATGGAAAGAGAGGGAGTGGAGAGAGAGAGGGGGAATGGAGAGAGGGGGAATGGAGAGAGAGAGGGGGAATGGAGAGAGGGGGGAATGGAGAGAGAGGGGGAATGGAGAGAGAGAGGGGGAATGGAGGGAGAGATTGAATGGAAAGAGAGAGGAATGGAGAGAGAGGGGGAATGGAGTGAGAGGGGGAATGGAGAGAGAGAGGTAATGGAGAGAGGGGGGAATAGAGAGAGAGGGGGAATGGAGAGAGAGGGGGAATGGAGAGAGGGGGGAATGGAGAGAGAGAGGGGGATGGAGAGGGGTGAGGGGGGAATGGAGGAGAGGGAGGGGGAATGGGAAATCGAGATGGAGAATGGGAGAGACAGAGAGGGAATAGAGAGAGAGAGCAGGGAATGGAGAGGAGAGGAATGGAGAGGGAGAGGAATGGAGAGAGAGGGAAATGGGGAGGGGATGCAGAGAGAGAGAGGAGAATGAGAGAGAGTGAGGGAAATGGGGAGGGGGTGGAGGGGGGGTTGATGGGGATGGAGAGAGAGGGAAATGGGGAGGGGGTGGAGAGAGGGGGATGGAGAGAGAGTGAGGGAAATGGGGAGGAGATGGAGGGGGGGTAATGGAGAGAGAATGAGGGAAATGGAGAGGGGGTTGAGGGGGGATGGAGAGAGAGTGAGGAAATGGAGAGGGGGTTGAGGGGGGATGGAGAGAGAGTGAGGGAAATGGGGAGGGGGGTGGAGAGAGGGGATGGAGAGAGAGTGAGGAAATGAAGAGGGGTGGAGAGAGAGAGGGGAATGGAGAGAGAGTGAGGGAAATGAAGAGGGGTGGAGAGAGAGAGAGGGGGGAATGGAGAGAGAGTGAGGGAAATCGGGAGGGGGATGCAGAGAGTGAGAGGAGAATGGAGAGAGAGTGAGGAAAATGGGGGGGATGGAGAGGGGGTTGATTGGGATGGAGAGAGAGGGAAATGGGGAGGGGGTGGAGAGAGGAGGATGGAGAGAGAGTGAGGGAAATGGGGAGGAGATGGAGAGGGGGGGTAATGGAGTGAGGAGTGAGGGAAATGAAGAGGGGTGGAGAGAGAGAGGGGAATGGAGAGAGAGTGAGGGAAATGAAGAGGGGTGGAGAGAGAGGAGAGAGGGGGGGAATGGAGAGAGAGTGAGGGAAATCGGGAGGGGGGATGGGTGAGAGAGTGACGGAAATGGAGAGAGGGTGGGAGAGTGAGGAGGGGATGGAGAGAGAGTGAGGGAAATGGGGGAGGGGGTGGAGACAGGGGAGATGGACAGAGAGTGAGGGAAATGAAGAGGGGTGGAGAGAGAGAGGGGAATGGAGAGAGAGTGAGGGGAAATGAAGAGGGGTGGAGAGAGAGAGAGGGGGGGAAGGAGAGAGAGTGAGGGGAAATCGGGAGGGGGGGATGTGAGAGAGAGTGACGGAAATGGAGAGAGGGTGGAGAGTGAGGAGGGGATGGAGAGAGAGTGAGGGAAATGGGGAGGGGGTGGAGACAGGGGAGATGGACAGAGAGTGAGGGAAAATGGGGAGGGGGTGGATGAGAGAGGGGATGGAGAGAGAGGGGATGGAGAGAGAGGGGGGAATGGAGAGAGAGAGGGGAATGGAGAGAGAGAGGGAATGGAGAGAGAGGGGGGAATGGAGAGTGAGAGGGAATGGAGAGAGAGGGGGGAATGGAAAGAGAGGGAGTGGAGAGAGCAGGGGAGGGGGAATGGAGAGAGGGGGAATGGAGAGAGGGGGATGGGGGAGAGAGAGGGGGAATGGAAGAGAGGGGGAATGGAGAGAGAGGGGAATGGAGAGAGAGGGGGAATGGAGAAAGAGGGGGATGGAGAGAGAGGGAATGGAGAGAGGGAATGGAGAGAGAGAGGGGAATGGAGAGGGGGGGGAATGGAAAGCGAGAGGGGGAATGGAGAGAGAGAGGGGGGATAGAGGAGTGAGCAGGGGAGGGGGAATGGAGAGAGAGGGGGAATGGAGAGAGAGGGGCAATGGAGAGAGAGAGGGGAATGGAGAGAGAGAGGGGAATGGAGAGAGAGGGGGGAATGGAGAGAGAGGGTCAATGGAGAGAGAAGGGGGAATGGAGAGAGAGAGGGGAAATGGAGAGAGAGGGGAATGGAGAGAGAGGGGGAATGCAGAGAGAGAGGGGGAATGGAGGTACAGGTTGAATGGAAAGAGAGAGGAATGGGAGAGAGGGGGGAATGGAGAGAGAGAGGGAATGGAGAGAGAGAGGGGAATGGAGAGAGAGTGGGGAATGGAGAGAGAGGGGGAATGGAGAGAGGGGGAATGGAGAGAGAGGGGGAATGGAGAGAGAGTGAGGGAAATCGGGAGGGGGGTGGAGAGAGAGTGACGGAAATGGAGAGGGGATGGAGAGAGAGTGAGGAGGGGATGGAGAGAGAGTGAGGGAAATGGGGAGGGGGTGGAGACAGGGGAGATGGACAGAGAGTGAGGGGAAATGGGGTGGGGGTGGAGAGAGAGGGGATGGAGAGAGAGGGGGGAATGGAGAGAGGGGGAATGGAAAGGAGAGAGGGAGAATGGAGAGAGAGGGGGAATGGAGAGAGAGGGGGAATGGAGAGAGAGGGGGGAATGGAGAGAGAGGGGCAATGGAAGAGAGAAGGGGGAATGGAGAGAGAGAGGGGAAATGGAGAGAGAGGGGAATGGAGAGAGAGAGGGAATGGAGAGAGCGGGGGGAATGGAGAGTGAGGGGGAATGGAGATAGAGGGAATGGAGAGAGAGAGGGGGAATGGAGAGAGGGGTGGATGGAGAGCGAGAGGGAATGGAGAGAGAGGGGGGAATGGAGAGAGGGGGGAATGGAGAAAGAGGGGGATGGAGGAGAGAGAGGGTGAATGGAGAGAGAGGGGGAATGGAAAGAGAGGGGGAATGGAGAGAGAGGGGGGAATGGAGAGAGAGGGGGGAATGGAAAGAGAGGGAGTGGAGAGAGCAGGGGAGGGGGATTGGAGAGAGGGGATGGAGAGTGAGGGGGAATGGAAAGAGAGGGGGAATGGAGAGAGAGGGGCAATGGAGAGCGAGAGGGGGAATGGAGAGAGAGGGGGAATGGAGAGAGAGAGGGGAATGGAGAGAGAGAGGGAATGGAGAGAGAGGGGGGAATGGAGAGTGAGGGGGAATGGAGAGAGAGGGGGGAATGGAAAGAGAGGGAGTGGAGAGAGCAGGGGAGGGGGAATGGAGAGAGGGGGATGGAGAGAGAGAGCGTGAATGAGAGAGAGGGGGAATGGAAAGAGAGGGGGGAATGGAGAGAGAGGGGGAATGGAGAGAGAGGGGGATAGAGAGAGAGGGAATGGAGAGAGGGAATGGAGAGAGAGAGGAATGGAGAGAGAGGGAATGGAGAGAGAGAGGGGAATGGATAGAGGGAGGGGAATGGAAAGCGAGAGGGGGGAATGGAGAGAGAGAGGGGATTTGAGAGAGAGCAGGTGAGGGGGGAATGGAGAGAGAGGGGGAATGGAGAGAGAGGGGCAATGGAGAGAGAGAGGGGAATGGTGAGAGAGAGGGGAATGGAGAGAGAGGGGGGGAATGGAGAGAGAGGGGGTAATGGAAAGAGAGGGAGTGGAGAGAGAGAGGGGGAATGGAGAGAGGGGGAATGGAGAGAGAGAGGGGGAATGGAGAGAGGGGGGAATGGAGAGGGAGGGGGATTGGAGAGAGAGAGGGGGAATGGAGGGAGAGATTGAATGGAAAGAGAGAGGAATGGAGAGAGAGGGGAATGGAGTGAGAGGGGGAATGGAGAGAGAGAGGTAATGGAGGAGGGGGGAATAGAGAGAGAGGGGGAATGGAGAGAGAGGGGGAATGGAGAGAGGGGGGATTGGAGAGAGAGAGGGGGATGGAGAGGGGGAGGGGGGAATGGAGAGAGGGAGGGGGAATGGAAATCGAGATGGAGAATGGAGAGACAGAGAGGGGAATAGAGAGAGAGAGCAGGGAATAGAGAGGGAGAGGAATGGAGAGGGAGAGGAATGGAGAGAGAGGGAAATGGGGAGGGGATGCAGAGAGAGAGAGGAGAATGGAGAGAGAGTGAGGGAAATGGGGAGGGGTTGGAGGGGGGATGGAGAGAGAGTGAGGGAAATGGAGAGGGGGTTGAGGGGGGATGGAGAGAGAGTGAGGGAAATGGGGAGGGGGTGGAGAGAGGGGGGGATGGAGAGAGAGTGAGGGAAATGGGGAGGGGATGGAGAGGGGGGGTAATGGACAGAGAGAGAGGGAAATGAAGAGGGGTGGAGAGAGAGAGGGGAATGGAGGGAGAGTGAGGGAAATGAAGAGGGGTGGAGAGAGAGAGGGGGGGAATGGAGAGAGAGTGAAATCGGGAGGGGATGCAGAGAGAGAGAGGAGAATGGAGAGAGAGTGAGGAAAATGGAGAGGGGGTTGAGGGGGGATGGAGAGAGAGTGAGGGGAAATGGAGAGGGGGTTGAGGGGGATGGAGAGAGAGTGAGGGAAATGGGGAGGGGGTGAGAGAGGGGGATGGAGAGAGAGTGAGGGAAATGGGGGAGGGGAATGGAGAGGGGGGTAATGGACAGAGAGAGAGGGAAATGAAGAGGGGTGGAGAGAGAGAGGGGAATGGAGAGAGAGTGAGGGGAAATGAAGAGGGGTGGAGAGAGAGAGAGGGGGGAATGGAGAGAGAGTGAGGGAAATCGGGAGAGGATGCAGAGAGAGAGAGGAGAATGGAGAGAGAGTGAGGAAAATGGGGGGGATGGAGAGGGGGTTGATGGGGATGGAGAGAGAGGGAAATGGGGAGGGGGTGGAGAGAGGGGGGATGGAGAGAGAGTGAGGGAAATGGGGAGGAGATGGAGGGGGGTAATGGAGAGAGAATGAGGGAAATGGAGAAGGGGTTGAGGGGGGATGGAGAGAGAGTGGGGGAAATGGGGAGGGGGTGGAGGAGGGGGGTAATGGAGAGAGAGTGAGGGAAATGAAGAGGGGTGGAGAGAGAGAGGGGAATGGAGAGAGAGTGAGGGAATGAAGAGGGGTGGAGAGAGAGAGAGGGGGGGAATGGAGAGAGAGTGAGGGAAATCGGGAGGGGGGATGGAGAGAGAGTGACGGAAATGGAGAGGTGGTGGAGAGAGAGTGAGGAGGGGATGGAGAGAGAGTGAGGGAAATGGGGAGGGGGTGGAGACAGGGGAGATGGACAGAGAGTGAGGGAAATGGGGAGGGGGTGGAGAGAGAGGGGATGGAGAGAGAGGGGGGAATGGAGAGAGGGAGGGGAAAGGAGAGAGAGAGGGAATGGAGAGAGAGGGGGGAATGGAGAGTGAGAGGGAATGGAGAGAGAGGGAGGAATGGAAAGAGAGGGAGTGGAGAGAGCAGGGGAGGGGGGAATGGAGAGAGGGGGAATGGAGAGAGGGGGATGGGGAGAGAGAGGGTGAAAGGAGAGAGAGGGAGAATGGAAAGAGAAGGGGAATGGAGAGAGAGGGGGAATGGAGAGAGAGGGGGAATGGAGAAAGGGGGATGGAGAGAGAGGGAATGGAGAGAGGGAATGGAGAGAGAGAGGAATGGAGAGAGAGGGAATGGAGAGAGAGAGGGGAATGGGGGGGGGGCGAGAGAGGGAGGGGGAATTGGAAGCGAGAGGGGGAATGGAGAGAGAGAGGGGGGATAGAGAGAGTGAGCAGGGGAGGGGGGAATGGAGAGAGAGAGGGGAATGGAGAGAGAGAGGGGAATGGAGAGAGAGGGGGGAATGGAGAGAGAGGGGCAATGGAGAGGAGAAGGGGGAATGGAGAAAGAGGGGGAATGGAGAGAGAGAGGGGAATGGAGAGAGAGAGGGGAATGAGGAGAGAGGGGGAATGGAGAGAGAGGGGCAATGGAGAGAGAAGGGGAGAATGGAGAGAGAGAGGGGAAATGGAGAGAGAGGGGAATGGAGAGAGAGGGGGAATGGAGAGAGAGGGGCAATGGAGAGAGAGAGGGGGAATGGAGAGAGAGGGGGGAATGGAAAGAGAGGGAGTGGAGAGAGAGAGGGAGGGGGAATGGAGAGAGGTGGAATGGAGAGAGAGAGGGGGAATGGAGAGAGAGAGGGGAATGGAGGGAGAGGGGGAATGGAGAAAGGGGGATGGAGAGAGAGGGAATGGAGAGAGGGGAATGGAGAGAGAGAGGAATGGAGAGAGAGGGAATGGAGAGAGAGAGGGGAATGGAGAGAGGGAGGGGGAATGGAAAGCGAGAGGGGGAATGGAGAGAGAGAGGGGGGGATAGAGAGAGTGAGCAGGGGAGGGGGAATGGAGAGAGAGGGGGAATGGAGAGAGAGAGGGAATGGAGAGAGAGAGGGGAATGGAGAGAGGGGGGAATGGAGAGAGAGGGGCAATGGAGAGAGAAGGGGGGAATGGAGAAAGAGGGGGAATGGAGAGAGAGAGGGGAATGGAGAGAGAGAGGGGGAATGGAGAGAGAGGGGGAATGGAGAGAGAGGGGCAATGGAGAGAGAAGGGAGAATGGAGAGAGAGAGGGGAAATGGAGAGAGAGGGGAATGGAGAGAGAGGGGGAATGGAGAGAGAGGGGCAATGGAGAGAGAGAGGGGGAATGGAGAGAGAGGGGGGAATGGAAAGAGAGGGAGTGGAGAGAGAGAGGGGGAATGGAGAGAGGTGGAATTGAGAGAGAGAGGGGGAATGGAGAGAGAGAGGGGAATGGAGGGAGAGATTGAATGGAAAGGGAGAGGAATGGAGAGAGAGGGGGAATGGAGTGAGAGGGGGAATGGAGAGAGAGAGGTAATGGAGAGTGAGGGGGAATGGAGAGAGAGGGAATGGAGAGAGAGAGAGGGAATGGAGAGAGAGGGGGGATGCAGAGCGAGAGGGAATGGAGAGAGAGAGGGGGAATGGACAGAGGGGGGAATGGAGAAAGAGGGGGATGAGGAGAGAGAGAGGGTGAATGGCGAGAGAGGGGGAATGGAAAGAGAGAGGGGGAATTGAGTGAGGGGGGAATGGA
>NW_027275761.1:0-51238 GCF_030028105.1 Mobula birostris
ACAAAGATCCTCACCGCACCACCTCAACGTACAAAATACCTCACTCACCGCCTGAAAGTACAAAGTACCTCACTGCGCTACCTCAAAGTTCAAAGCATCTCACCGCACAACCTCAAAGTACTAAGTACCTCACCGCACAACCTCAATGTACAAACTTCCTCACCGCACTACCACAAAGAAAAATGTTCTTCACCGCACCACCTCAAAGTACAAAGTACCTCACCGCTCCACCTCAAAGTACAATGTTCCTCACCGCACCACCTCAAAGTACAATGTTACTCACCGCACCACCTCAAAGTACAATGTTCTTCACTGCACTACCTCAAGGTAAAAAATAACTCACGTCACTACCTCAATGTACAAAGTGACTCACTCTACTAATTCAAAGTACAAAGTAACTCACCGCACTAACTCAAGGTACAACGTTCCGCACCACACTACCTCAAAGTGCAAAGTACCTCATTGCACTACCTCAAACTACAAAGTACCTCACCGCAATACCTCAAAGTACAAAGTGTCTCACTCTACTACCTCAAAGTACAAAGTACCTCAGCGCACTACCTCAAACTACAAAGTTCTTCAACGCACTACCTCAAAGAAAAAAGTTCCTCACCGCAACACCTCAAAGTACAAAGTTCCTCACCGCGCCACGACAAAGTACAAAGTTCCTCACCGCACAACCTCAAAGAAAAAAGTTCCTCACCACACAACCTCAAAGTACAAAGTACCTCACCGCACCACATCAAAGTACAATGTTCCTCATTGCACTACCTCAAAGTACAAAGTTCCTCACCGCACCACGACAAAGTACAAAGTATCTCACCGCACCACATCAAAGTACAATGTTCCTCACTGCACTACCTCAAAGTACAAAGTAACTCTCCGCACTACCTCAAAGTACAAAGTGCCTCACTCTACTAACTCAAAGCAGAAAGTAACTCACCACACTAACTCAAAGTACAAACTTCCGCACCGCACAACCTCAAAGTACAAAGTTCTCACCGCACTACCTCAAAGAAAAAAGTTCCTCACCGCACCACCTCAAAGTACAAAGTACCTCACCGCACCACCTCAAAGTACAATGTTCCTCATTACACTACCTCAAAGTACAAAGTAACTCTCCGCACTACCTCAAAGTACAAAGTGCCTCACTCTACTAACTCAAAGTAGAAAGTACCTCACTGCATTACCTCAAACTACAAAGTTCCTCACCACACTACCTCAAAGTACAAGATACCTTACCGCAACACCTCAAAGTACAAAGCGCCTCACCGCACTACCTCAAAGTACTAAGTACCTCACTGCACTACCTCAAACTACAAAGTACCTCACCGCACTACCTCAAAGTACAAAGTGCCTCACTCTACTACCTCAAACTACAAAGTACCTCAGCGCACTACCTCAAAGTACAATGTTCCTGACCGCACTACCTCAAAGTACAAAGTTCCTCAACGCACTACCTCAAAGAAAAAAGTTTCTCACCGCACCACCTCAAAGCTCAAAGTTCCTCACCGCTGTACCTCAAAGTACAAAGTACCTCACCGCATTACCTCAAAGTACAAAATACCTCACCGCACCACCTCAAAGTACAAAGTACCTCACCTCACTATCTCAAAGTACAAAGTACCTCACTGCACGACCTCAAAGTACAAAGTTCCTCGCCGCACTAGTTCAAAGTACTAAGTACCTCACCGCACAACCTCAAAGTACAAAGTTCCTCTCCGGACTACCTCAAAGAGCAAAATACCTCTCTGCACTACCTCAATGTACAAAGATCCTCACCGCACCACCTCAACGTACAAAATACCTCACTCACTGCCTGAATGTACAAAGTACCTCACTGCACTACCTCAAAGTTCACAGTATCTCACAGCACAACCTCAAAGTACGAAGTACCTCACCGCACCACCTCAAAATACAAAGTTCCTCACAGCTCCACCTCAAAGTACACAGTACCTCACCTCACTACCTCAAAGTACAAAGTATCTTACGGCAGTACCTCAAATTACAAAGTTCCTCACCGCACTACCTCAAAGTACAAAGTTCCTCACCACACTACCTCAAAGTACACGATACCTTACCGCACCTCCTCAAAGTACAACGTTCCTCACCGCACTACCTCAAAGTACAAAGTACCTCACCGCACCACATCAAAGTACAATGTTCCTCATTGCACTACCTCAAAGTACAAAGTTCCTCACCGCACCACGACAAAGTACAAAGTATCTCACCGCACCACATCAAAGTACAATGTTCCTCACTGCACTACCTCAAAGTACAAAGTAACTCTCCGCACTACCTCAAAGTACAAAGTGCCTCACTCTACTAACTCAAAGCAGAAAGTAACTCACCACACTAACTCAAAGTACAAACTTCCGCACCGCACAACCTCAAAGTACAAAGTTCTCACCGCACTACCTCAAAGAAAAAAGTTCCTCACCGCACCACCTCAAAGTACAAAGTACCTCACCGCACCACCTCAAAGTACAATGTTCCTCATTGCACTACCTCAAAGTACAAAGTAACTCTCCGCACTACCTCAAAGTACAAAGTGCCTCACTCTACTAACTCACAGTAGAAAGTAACGCACCACACTAACTCAAAGTACAAACTTCCACACCGCACTACCTCAAAGTACAAAGTACCTCACTGCATTACCTCAAACTACAAAGTTCCTCGCCACACTACCTCAAAGTACAAGATACCTTACCGCAACACCTCAAAGTACAAAGCGCCTCACCGCACTACCTCAAAGTACTAAGTACCTCACTGCACTACCTCAAACTACAAAGTACCTCACCGCACTACCTCAAAGTACAAAGTGCCTCACTCTACTACCTCAAACTACAAAGTACCTCAGCGCACTACCTCAAAGTACAATGTTCCTGACCGCACTACCTCAAAGTACAAAGTTCCTCAACGCACTACCTCAAAGAAAAAAGTTTCTCACCGCACCACCTCAAAGCTCAAAGTTCCTCACCGCTGTACCTCAAAGTACAAAGTACCTCACCGCATTACCTCAAAGTACAAAATACCTCACCGCACCACCTCAAAGTACAAAGTACCTCACCTCACTATCTCAAAGTACAAAGTACCTCACTGCACGACCTCAAAGTACAAAGTTCCTCGCCGCACTAGTTCAAAGTACTAAGTACCTCACCGCACAACCTCAAAGTACAAAGTTCCTCTCCGGACTACCTCAAAGAGCAAAATACCTCTCTGCACTACCTCAATGTACAAAGATCCTCACCGCACCACCTCAACGTACAAAATACCTCACTCACTGCCTGAATGTACAAAGTACCTCACTGCACTACCTCAAAGTTCACAGTATCTCACAGCACAACCTCAAAGTACGAAGTACCTCACCGCACCACCTCAAAATACAAAGTTCCTCACAGCTCCACCTCAAAGTACACAGTACCTCACCTCACTACCTCAAAGTACAAAGTATCTTACGGCAGTACCTCAAATTACAAAGTTCCTCACCGCACTACCTCAAAGTACAAAGTTCCTCACCACACTACCTCAAAGTACACGATACCTTACCGCACCTCCTCAAAGTACAACGTTCCTCACCGCACTACCTCAAAGTACAAAGTACCTCACCGCACAACCTCAAAGTTCAAAGATCCCCACCGCTGTAACTCAAAGTACAAAGTACCTCGCCGCACTACCTCAAACTACAAAATACCTCACCTCACTTCCTCATGTACAAAGTACATCACAAGCAATACCTCAAACTACAAATTTCTCCACCGCACTACCTCAAAGAAAAAAGTACCTCACTGCACTACCTCAAAGTACAAAGTTCCTCACTGCACTACCTCAAAGTACAAAGTACCTCACCGCACAACCTCAATTTCAAAGTTCCTCACCACAATACCTCAAAGAAAAAAGTTCCTCACCGCACCACCTCAAAGTACAAAGTTCCTCTCCGGACTACCTCAAAGAGCAAAATACCTCTCTGCACTACCTCAATGTACAAAGATCCTCACCGCACCACCTCAACGTACAAAATACCTCACTCACTGCCTGAATGTACAAAGTACCTCACTGCACTACCTCAAAGTTCACAGTATCTCACAGCACAACCTCAAAGTACGAAGTACCTCACCGCACCACCTCAAAATACAAAGTTCCTCACAGCTCCACCTCAAAGTACACAGTACCTCACCTCACTACCTCAAAGTACAAAGTATCTTACGGCAGTACCTCAAATTACAAAGTTCCTCACCGCACTACCTCAAAGTACAAAGTTCCTCACCACACTACCTCAAAGTACACGATACCTTACCGCACCTCCTCAAAGTACAACGTTCCTCACCGCACTACCTCAAAGTACAAAGTACCTCACCGCACCACATCAAAGTACAATGTTCCTCATTGCACTACCTCAAAGTACAAAGTTCCTCACCGCACCACGACAAAGTACAAAGTATCTCACCGCACCACATCAAAGTACAATGTTCCTCACTGCACTACCTCAAAGTACAAAGTAACTCTCCGCACTACCTCAAAGTACAAAGTGCCTCACTCTACTAACTCAAAGCAGAAAGTAACTCACCACACTAACTCAAAGTACAAACTTCCGCACCGCACAACCTCAAAGTACAAAGTTCTCACCGCACTACCTCAAAGAAAAAAGTTCCTCACCGCACCACCTCAAAGTACAAAGTACCTCACCGCACCACCTCAAAGTACAATGTTCCTCATTGCACTACCTCAAAGTACAAAGTAACTCTCCGCACTACCTCAAAGTACAAAGTGCCTCACTCTACTAACTCAAAGTAGAAAGTAACGCACCACACTAACTCAAAGTACAAACTTCCACACCGCACTACCTCAAAGTACAAAGTACCTCACTGCATTACCTCAAACTACAAAGTTCCTCGCCACACTACCTCAAAGTACAAGATACCTTACCGCAACACCTCAAAGTACAAAGCGCCTCACCGCACTACCTCAAAGTACTAAGTACCTCACTGCACTACCTCAAACTACAAAGTACCTCACCGCACTACCTCAAAGTACAAAGTGCCTCACTCTACTACCTCAAACTACAAAGTACCTCAGCGCACTACCTCAAAGTACAATGTTCCTGACCGCACTACCTCAAAGTACAAAGTTCCTCAACGCACTACCTCAAAGAAAAAAGTTTCTCACCGCACCACCTCAAAGCTCAAAGTTCCTCACCGCTGTACCTCAAAGTACAAAGTACCTCACCGCATTACCTCAAAGTACAAAATACCTCACCGCACCACCTCAAAGTACAAAGTACCTCACCTCACTATCTCAAAGTACAAAGTACCTCACTGCACGACCTCAAAGTACAAAGTTCCTCGCCGCACTAGTTCAAAGTACTAAGTACCTCACCGCACAACCTCAAAGTACAAAGTTCCTCTCCGGACTACCTCAAAGAGCAAAATACCTCTCTGCACTACCTCAATGTACAAAGATCCTCACCGCACCACCTCAACGTACAAAATACCTCACTCACTGCCTGAATGTACAAAGTACCTCACTGCACTACCTCAAAGTTCACAGTATCTCACAGCACAACCTCAAAGTACGAAGTACCTCACCGCACCACCTCAAAATACAAAGTTCCTCACAGCTCCACCTCAAAGTACACAGTACCTCACCTCACTACCTCAAAGTACAAAGTATCTTACGGCAGTACCTCAAATTACAAAGTTCCTCACCGCACTACCTCAAAGTACAAAGTTCCTCACCACACTACCTCAAAGTACACGATACCTTACCGCACCTCCTCAAAGTACAACGTTCCTCACCGCACTACCTCAAAGTACAAAGTACCTCACCGCACAACCTCAAAGTTCAAAGATCCCCACCGCTGTAACTCAAAGTACAAAGTACCTCGCCGCACTACCTCAAACTACAAAATACCTCACCTCACTTCCTCATGTACAAAGTACATCACAAGCAATACCTCAAACTACAAATTTCTCCACCGCACTACCTCAAAGAAAAAAGTACCTCACTGCACTACCTCAAAGTACAAAGTTCCTCACTGCACTACCTCAAAGTACAAAGTACCTCACCACACAACCTCAAAGTACAAAGTTCCTCACCACACTACCTCAAAGTGTAAGATACCTTACCGCAACTCCTCAAAGTACAAAGCTCCTCACTGCACTACCTCAAAGTACTAAGTACCTCACCGCACAACCTCAATGTACAAACTTCCTCACCGAACTACCACAAAGAAAAAAGTTCTTCACCACACCACCTCAAAGTACAAAGTACCTCACCGCACCACCTCAAAGTACAATGTTCTTCACTGCACTACCTCAAAGTACAAAGTAACTTACATCACAACTTCAAATTACAAAATACCTCACTCTACCACCTCAAAGTACAAAGTACCTCACCGCACTACCTCAAAGCACAAAGTAACTCACCGCACCACGTCAAATTACACAATACCTCACTCTACTACCTCAAATTACAAACTACCTCACCGCACGACCTCAAAGTACAAATTTCCGCACCGCACTACCTCAAAGTACAAAGTGCCTCACCACAATACCTCAAAGAAAAAAGTTGCTCACCGCACAACCTCAAAGTTCAAAGTTCCTCACCGCTGTACCTCAAAGAAAAAAGTTACTCACCGCACCACCTCAAAGTACAAAGTTCCTCACCGCACCACCTCAAAGTACAAAGTTCCTCACCGCACTACCTCAAAGTACAAAATACCTCACCGCACCACCTCAAAGTAAAAAGTACATCACAAGCACTACCTCAAAGTACAAATTTCCACACTGCACTAACTCAAAGTAAACAGTTTCTCACTGCACAACCTCAAAGTACGAAATACCTCACCACACCACCTCAAAGTACAAAGTTCCTCACAGCACCACCTCAAAGTACAAAGTACCTCACCGCACCACCTCAAAGTACAAAGTAACTCACGGCACTACCTCAAAGTACAAAGTGACTCACTCTACTAACTCAAAGTACAAAGTAACTCACCGCACTAACTCAGGGTACAACCTTCCGCACCGCAGTACCTCGAAGTACAAAGTACCCCACTGCACTACCTCAAACTACAAAGTACCTCACCGCGATACCTCAAAGTATAAAGTGCCTAACTCTACTACCTCAAAGTACAAAGTACCTCAGCGCACTACCTCAAAGTACAATGTTCCTCACCGCACTCCTCAAAGTACAAAGTACCTCACCGCATTACCTCAAAGTACAAAGTTCCTCAACGCACTACCTCAAAGAAAAAAGTTACTCACCGCACCACCTCAAAGTACAAAATACCTCACCGCACCACCTCAAAGTACAAAGTACATCACAAGCACTACCTCAAAGTACAAATTTCCACACCGCACTACCTCAAAGTAAACAGTTTCTCACCGCACAACCTCAAAGTACGAAATACCTCACCACACCACCTCAAAGTACAAAGTTCCTCACAGCACCACCTCAAAGTACATAGCCCTTCACTGCACTACCTCAAAGTACAAAGTTCCTCGCCGCACTAGCTCAAAGTACTAAGTACCTCACCGCACAACCTCAAAGTACAAAGTTACTCTCGGCACTACCTCAAAGAACAAAGTTCCTCACCACACCACCTCAAAGTACAAAGTACCTCAACGCACCACCTCAAAGTTCAATGTTCCTCACTGCACTACCTCTAAGTACAAAGTAACTCACCGCACTACCTCAAAGTACAAAGTTCCTCACCGCAATACCTCAAAGTACAAAGTTCCTCACCGCACTACCTCAAAGAGGAAAATACCTCTCTGCACTACCTCAATGAACAAAGATCCTCACCGCACCACCTCAACGTACAAAATACCTCACTCACCGCCTGAAAGTACAAAGTACCTCACTGCGCTACCTCAAAGTTCAAAGCATCTCACCGCACAACCTTAAAGTACTAAGTACCTCACCGCACAACCTCAATGTACAAACTTCCTCACCGCACTACCACAAAGAAAAATGTTCTTCACCGCACCACCTCAAAGTACAAAGTACCTCACCGCACCACCTCAAAGTACAATGTTCCTCACCGCACCACCTCAAAGTACAATGTTACTCACCGCACCACCTCAAAGTACAATGTTCTTCACTGCACTACCTCAAGGTAAAAAATAACTCACGTCACTACCTCAATGTACAAAGTGACTCACTCTACTAATTCAAAGTACAAAGTAACTCACCGCACTAACTCAAGGTACAACGTTCCGCACCACACTACCTCAAAGTGCAAAGTACCTCATTGCACTACCTCAAACTACAAAGTACCTCACCGCAATACCTCAAAGTACAAAGTGTCTCACTCTACTACCTCAAAGTACAAAGTACCTCAGCGCACTACCTCAAACTACAAAGTTCTTCAACGCACTACCTCAAAGAAAAAAGTTCCTCACCGCAACACCTCAAAGTACAAAGTTCCTCACCGCGCCACGACAAAGTACAAAGTTCCTCACCGCACAACCTCAAAGAAAAAAGTTCCTCACCACACAACCTCAAAGTACAAAGTACCTCACCGCACCACATCAAAGTACAATGTTCCTCATTGCACTACCTCAAAGTACAAAGTTCCTCACCGCACCACGACAAAGTACAAAGTATCTCACCGCACCACATCAAAGTACAATGTTCCTCACTGCACTACCTCAAAGTACAAAGTAACTCTCCGCACTACCTCAAAGTACAAAGTGCCTCACTCTACTAACTCAAAGCAGAAAGTAACTCACCACACTAACTCAAAGTACAAACTTCCGCACCGCACAACCTCAAAGTACAAAGTTCTCACCGCACTACCTCAAAGAAAAAAGTTCCTCACCGCACCACCTCAAAGTACAAAGTACCTCACCGCACCACCTCAAAGTACAATGTTCCTCATTGCACTACCTCAAAGTACAAAGTAACTCTCCGCACTACCTCAAAGTACAAAGTGCCTCACTCTACTAACTCAAAGTAGAAAGTACCTCACTGCATTACCTCAAACTACAAAGTTCCTCACCACACTACCTCAAAGTACAAGATACCTTACCGCAACACCTCAAAGTACAAAGCGCCTCACCGCACTACCTCAAAGTACTAAGTACCTCACTGCACTACCTCAAACTACAAAGTACCTCACCGCACTACCTCAAAGTACAAAGTGCCTCACTCTACTACCTCAAACTACAAAGTACCTCAGCGCACTACCTCAAAGTACAATGTTCCTGACCGCACTACCTCAAAGTACAAAGTTCCTCAACGCACTACCTCAAAGAAAAAAGTTTCTCACCGCACCACCTCAAAGCTCAAAGTTCCTCACCGCTGTACCTCAAAGTACAAAGTACCTCACCGCATTACCTCAAAGTACAAAATACCTCACCGCACCACCTCAAAGTACAAAGTACCTCACCTCACTATCTCAAAGTACAAAGTACCTCACTGCACGACCTCAAAGTACAAAGTTCCTCGCCGCACTAGTTCAAAGTACTAAGTACCTCACCGCACAACCTCAAAGTACAAAGTTCCTCTCCGGACTACCTCAAAGAGCAAAATACCTCTCTGCACTACCTCAATGTACAAAGATCCTCACCGCACCACCTCAACGTACAAAATACCTCACTCACTGCCTGAATGTACAAAGTACCTCACTGCACTACCTCAAAGTTCACAGTATCTCACAGCACAACCTCAAAGTACGAAGTACCTTACCGCACCACCTCAAAATACAAAGTTCCTCACAGCTCCACCTCAAAGTACACAGTACCTCACCTCACTACCTCAAAGTACAAAGTATCTTACGGCAGTACCTCAAATTACAAAGTTCCTCACCGCACTACCTCAAAGTACAAAGTTCCTCACCACACTACCTCAAAGTACACGATACCTTACCGCACCTCCTCAAAGTACAACGTTCCTCACCGCACTACCTCAAAGTACAAAGTACCTCACCGCACCACATCAAAGTACAATGTTCCTCATTGCACTACCTCAAAGTACAAAGTTCCTCACCGCACCACGACAAAGTACAAAGTATCTCACCGCACCACATCAAAGTACAATGTTCCTCACTGCACTACCTCAAAGTACAAAGTAACTCTCCGCACTACCTCAAAGTACAAAGTGCCTCACTCTACTAACTCAAAGCAGAAAGTAACTCACCACACTAACTCAAAGTACAAACTTCCGCACCGCACAACCTCAAAGTACAAAGTTCTCACCGCACTACCTCAAAGAAAAAAGTTCCTCACCGCACCACCTCAAAGTACAAAGTACCTCATCGCACCACCTCAAAGTACAATGTTCCTCATTGCACTACCTCAAAGTACAAAGTAACTCTCCGCACTACCTCAAAGTACAAAGTGCCTCACTCTACTAACTCAAAGTAGAAAGTAACGCACCACACTAACTCAAAGTACAAACTTCCACACCGCACTACCTCAAAGTACAAAGTACCTCACTGCATTACCTCAAACTACAAAGTTCCTCACCACACTACCTCAAAGTACAAGATACCTTACCGCAACACCTCAAAGTACAAAGCGCCTCACCGCACTACCTCAAAGTACTAAGTACCTCACTGCACTACCTCAAACTACAAAGTACCTCACCGCACTACCTCAAAGTACAAAGTGCCTCACTCTACTACCTCAAACTACAAAGTACCTCAGCGCACTACCTCAAAGTACAATGTTCCTGACCGCACTACCTCAAAGTACAAAGTTCCTCAACGCACTACCTCAAAGAAAAAAGTTTCTCACCGCACCACCTCAAAGCTCAAAGTTCCTCACCGCTGTACCTCAAAGTACAAAGTACCTCACCGCATTACCTCAAAGTACAAAATACCTCACCGCACCACCTCAAAGTACAAAGTACCTCACCTCACTATCTCAAAGTACAAAGTACCTCACTGCACGACCTCAAAGTACAAAGTTCCTCGCCGCACTAGTTCAAAGTACTAAGTACCTCACCGCACAACCTCAAAGTACAAAGTTCCTCTCCGGACTACCTCAAAGAGCAAAATACCTCTCTGCACTACCTCAATGTACAAAGATCCTCACCGCACCACCTCAACGTACAAAATACCTCACTCACTGCCTGAATGTACAAAGTACCTCACTGCACTACCTCAAAGTTCACAGTATCTCACAGCACAACCTCAAAGTACGAAGTACCTCACCGCACCACCTCAAAATACAAAGTTCCTCACAGCTCCACCTCAAAGTACACAGTACCTCACCTCACTACCTCAAAGTACAAAGTATCTTACGGCAGTACCTCAAATTACAAAGTTCCTCACCGCACTACCTCAAAGTACAAAGTTCCTCACCACACTACCTCAAAGTACACGATACCTTACCGCACCTCCTCAAAGTACAACGTTCCTCACCGCACTACCTCAAAGTACAAAGTACCTCACCGCACAACCTCAAAGTTCAAAGATCCCCACCGCTGTAACTCAAAGTACAAAGTACCTCGCCGCACTACCTCAAACTACAAAATACCTCACCTCACTTCCTCATGTACAAAGTACATCACAAGCAATACCTCAAACTACAAATTTCTCCACCGCACTACCTCAAAGAAAAAAGTACCTCACTGCACTACCTCAAAGTACAAAGTTCCTCACTGCACTACCTCAAAGTACAAAGTACCTCACCGCACAACCTCAAAGTACAAAGTTCCTCACCACACTACCTCAAAGTGTAAGATACCTTACCGCAACTCCTCAAAGTACAAAGCTCCTCACTGCACTACCTCAAAGTACTAAGTACCTCACCGCACAACCTCAATGTACAAACTTCCTCACCGAACTACCACAAAGAAAAAAGTTCTTCACCACACCACCTCAAAGTACAAAGTACCTCACCGCACCACCTCAAAGTACAATGTTCTTCACTGCACTACCTCAAAGTACAAAGTAACTTACATCACAACTTCAAATTACAAAATACCTCACTCTACCACCTCAAAGTACAAAGTACCTCACCGCACTACCTCAAAGCACAAAGTAACTCACCGCACCACGTCAAATTACACAATACCTCACTCTACTACCTCAAATTACAAACTACCTCACCGCACGACCTCAAAGTACAAATTTCCGCACCGCACTACCTCAAAGTACAAAGTGCCTCACCACAATACCTCAAAGAAAAAAGTTGCTCACCGCACAACCTCAAAGTTCAAAGTTCCTCACCGCTGTACCTCAAAGTACAAAGTACCTCACCACACTACCTCAAAGTACAAAGTTCCTCACTACTCTCCCTCAAAGTACAAAGTACCTCACAGCACAACCTCAAAGTACAAGCTTCCTCACCGCACCACCTCAAAGTACAAAGTACCTCACTGCACTACCTCAAATTTCAAAGTTTCTCACCGCACAACCTCAAAGTACGAAATACCTCACCACACCACCTCAAAGTACAAAGTTCCTCACAGCTCCACCTCAAAGTACAAGATACCATACCGCAACTCCTCAAAGTACAACGTTCCTCACCGCACTACCTCAAAGTACAAAGTACCTCACCGCACAACCTCAAAGTACAAAGTTCCTCCCCGCACCACCTCAAAGTTCAAAGATCTCCACCGCTGTAACTCAAAGTACAAAGTACCTCACCGCACTACCTCAAAGTACAAAATACCTCACCGCACTTCCTCATGTACAAAGTACATCACAAGCAATACCTCAAAAAACAAATTTCTGCACCGCACTACCTCAAAGAAAAAAGTACCTCACTGCACTACTTCAAAGTACAAAGTTCCTCACTGCACTACCTCAAAGTACAAAGTACCTCACCGCACAACCTCAAAGTACAAAGTTCCTCACCACACTACCTCAAAGTGTAAGATACCTTACCGCAACTCCTCAAAGTACAAAGCTCCTCACTGCACTACCTCAAAGTACTAAGTACCTCACCGCACAACCTCAATGTACAAACTTCCTCACCGAACTACCACAAAGAAAAAAGTTCTTCACCACACCACCTAAAAGTACAAAGTACCTCACCACACCACCTCAAAGTACAATGTTCTTCACTGCACTACCTCAAAGTACAAAGTAACTTACATCACCACTTCAAATTACAAAATACCTCACTCTACCACCTCAAAGTACAAAGTACCTCACCGCACTACCTCAAAGCACAAAGTAACTCACCGCACCACGTCAAATTACACAATACCTCACTCTACTACCTCAAATTACAAACTACCTCACCGCACGACCTCAAAGTACAAATTTCCGCACCGCACTACCTCAAAGTACAAAGTGCCTCACCACACTACCTCAAAGTACAAAGTTCCTCACCACTCTCCCTCAAAGTACAAAGTTCCTCAACGCACTACCTCAAAGAAAAAAGTTACTCACCGCACCACCTCAAAGTACAAAGTTCCTCACCGCACCACCTCAAAGTACAAAGTTCCTCACCGCACTACCTCAAAGTACAAAATACCTCACCGCACCACCTCAAAGTAAAAAGTACATCACAAGCACTACCTCAAAGTACAAATTTCCACACCGCACTACCTCAAAGTAAACAGTTTCTCACTGCACAACCTCAAAGTACGAAATACCTCACCACACCACCTCAAAGTACAAAGTTCCTCACAGCACCACCTCAAAGTACAAAGTACCTCACCGCACCACCTCAAAGTACAAAGTAACTCACGGCACTACCTCAAAGTACAAAGTGACTCACTCTACTAACTCAAAGTACAAAGTAACTCACCGCACTAACTCAGGGTACAACCTTCCGCACCGCAGTACCTCGAAGTACAAAGTACCCCACTGCACTACCTCAAACTACAAAGTACCTCACCGCGATACCTCAAAGTATAAAGTGCCTAACTCTACTACCTCAAAGTACAAAGTACCTCAGCGCACTACCTCAAAGTACAATGTTCCTCACCGCACTCCTCAAAGTACAAAGTACCTCACCGCATTACCTCAAAGTACAAAGTTCCTCAACGCACTACCTCAAAGAAAAAAGTTACTCACCGCACCACCTCAAAGTACAAAATACCTCACCGCACCACCTCAAAGTACAAAGTACATCACAAGCACTACCTCAAAGTACAAATTTCCACACCGCACTACCTCAAAGTAAACAGTTTCTCACCGCACAACCTCAAAGTACGAAATACCTCACCACACCACCTCAAAGTACAAAGTTCCTCACAGCACCACCTCAAAGTACATAGCCCTTCACTGCACTACCTCAAAGTACAAAGTTCCTCGCCGCACTAGCTCAAAGTACTAAGTACCTCACCGCACAACCTCAAAGTACAAAGTTACTCTCGGCACTACCTCAAAGAACAAAGTTCCTCACCACACCACCTCAAAGTACAAAGTACCTCAACGCACCACCTCAAAGTTCAATGTTCCTCACTGCACTACCTCTAAGTACAAAGTAACTCACCGCACTACCTCAAAGTACAAAGTTCCTCACCGCAATACCTCAAAGTACAAAGTTCCTCACCGCACTACCTCAAAGAGGAAAATACCTCTCTGCACTACCTCAATGAACAAAGATCCTCACCGCACCACCTCAACGTACAAAATACCTCACTCACCGCCTGAAAGTACAAAGTACCTCACTGCGCTACCTCAAAGTTCAAAGCATCTCACCGCACAACCTCAAAGTACTAAGTACCTCACCGCACAACCTCAATGTACAAACTTCCTCACCGCACTACCACAAAGAAAAATGTTCTTCACCGCACCACCTCAAAGTACAAAGTACCTCACCGCACCACCTCAAAGTACAATGTTCCTCACCGCACCACCTCAAAGTACAATGTTACTCACCGCACCACCTCAAAGTACAATGTTCTTCACTGCACTACCTCAAGGTAAAAAATAACTCACGTCACTACCTCAATGTACAAAGTGACTCACTCTACTAATTCAAAGTACAAAGTAACTCACCGCACTAACTCAAGGTACAACGTTCCGCACCACACTACCTCAAAGTGCAAAGTACCTCATTGCACTACCTCAAACTACAAAGTACCTCACCGCAATACCTCAAAGTACAAAGTGTCTCACTCTACTACCTCAAAGTACAAAGTACCTCAGCGCACTACCTCAAACTACAAAGTTCTTCAACGCACTACCTCAAAGAAAAAAGTTCCTCACCGCAACACCTCAAAGTACAAAGTTCCTCACCGCACCACGACAAAGTACAAAGTTCCTCACCGCACAACCTCAAAGAAAAAAGTTCCTCACCACACAACCTCAAAGTACAAAGTACCTCACCGCACCACATCAAAGTACAATGTTCCTCATTGCACTACCTCAAAGTACAAAGTTCCTCACCGCACCACGACAAAGTACAAAGTATCTCACCGCACCACATCAAAGTACAATGTTCCTCACTGCACTACCTCAAAGTACAAAGTAACTCTCCGCACTACCTCAAAGTACAAAGTGCCTCACTCCACTAACTCAAAGCAGAAAGTAACTCACCACACTAACTCAAAGTACAAACTTCCGCACCGCACAACCTCAAAGTACAAAGTTCTCACCGCACTACCTCAAAGAAAAAAGTTCCTCACCGCACCAAATCAAAGTACAAAGTACCTCACCGCACCACCTCAAAGTACAATGTTCCTCATTGCACTACCTCAAAGTACAAAGTAACTCTCCGCACTACCTCAAAGTACAAAGTGCCTCACTCTACTAACTCAAAGTAGAAAGTAACGCACCACACTAACTCAAAGTACAAACTTCCACACCGCACTACCTCAAAGTACAAAGTACCTCACTGCATTACCTCAAACTACAAAGTTCCTCACCACACTACCTCAAAGTACAAGATACCTTACCGCAACACCTCAAAGTACAAAGCGCCTCACCGCACTACCTCAAAGTACTAAGTACCTCGCCGCACAACCTCAATGTACAAACTTCCTAACCGCACTACCACAAAGAAAAAAGTTCTTCACCGCACCACCTCAAAGTACAAAGTACCTCACCGCACCACCTCAAAGTACAAAGTAACTCACGGCACTACCTCAAAGTACAAAGTGACTCACTCTACTAACTCAAAGTACAAAGTAACTCACCGCACTAACTCAGGGTACAACCTTCCGCACCGCAGTACCTCGAAGTACAAAGTACCTCACTGCACTACCTCAAACTACAAAGTACCTCACCGCGATACCTCAAAGTATAAAGTGTCTAACTCTACTACCTCAAAGTACAAAGTACGTCAGCGCACTACCTCAAAGTACAATGTTCCTCACCGCAATCCTCAATGTACAAAGTACCTCACCGCACTACCTCAAAGTACAAAGTTCCTCAACGCACTACCTCAAAGAAAAAAGTTACTCACCGCACCACCTCAAAGTACAAAGTTCCTCACCGCACCACCTCAAAGTACAAAGTTCCTCACCGCACTACCTCAAAGTACAAAATACCTCACCGCACCACCTCAAAGTACAAAGTACATCACAAGCACTACCTCAAAGTACAAATTTCCACACCGCACTACCTCAAAGTAAACAGTTTCTCACCGCACAACCTCAAAGTACAAAGTTCCTCACAGCACCACCTCAAAGTACATAGCCCTTCACTGCACTACCTCAAAGTACAAAGTTCCTCGCCGCACTAGCTCAAAGTACTAAGTACCTCACCGCACAACCTCAAAGTACAAAGTTCCTCTCGGCACTACCTCAAAGAACAAAGTTCCTCACCACACCACCTCAAAGTACAAAGTACCTCAACGCACCACCTCAAAGTTCAATGTTCCTCACTGCACTACCCCTAAGTACAAAGTAACTCACTGCACTACCTCAAAGTACAAAGTTCCTCACCGCACTACCTCAAAGAGGAAAATACCTCTCTGCACTACCTCAATGAACAAAGATCCTCACCGCACCACCTCAACGTACAAAATACCTCACTCACCGCCTGAAAGTACAAAGTACCTCACTGCGCTACCTCAAAGTTCAAAGTATCTCACCGCACAACCTCAAAGTACTAAGTACCTCACCGCACAACCTCAATGTACAAACTTCCTCACCGCACTACCACAAAGAAAAATGTTCTTCACCGCACCACCTCAAAGTACAAAGTACCTCACCGCACCACCTCAAAGTACAATGTTCCTCACCACACCACCTCAAAGTACAATGTTACTCACCGCACCACCTCAAAGTACAATGTTCTTCACTGCACTACCTCAAAGTAAAAAATAACTCACGGCACTACCTCAAAGTACAAAGTGACTCACTCTACTAATTCAAAGTACGAAGTAACTCACCGCACTAACTCAAGGTACAACGTTCCGCACCACACTACCTCAAAGTGCAAAGTACCTCATTGCACTACCTCAAACTACAAAGTACCTCACCGCACTACCTCAAAGTACAAAGTGTCTCACTCTACTACCTCAAAGTACAAAGTACCTCAGCGCACTACCTCAAACTACAAAGTTCTTCAACGCACGACCTCAAAGAAAAAAGTTCCTCACCGCAACACCTCAAAGTACAAAGTTCCTCACCGCACCACGACAAAGTACAAAGTTCCTCACCGCACAAACTCAAAGTACAAAGTACCTCACCGCACCACATCAAAGTACAATGTTCCTCATTGCACTACCTCAAAGTACAAAGTTCCTCACCGCACCACAACAAAGTACAAAGTTCCTCACCGCACATCCTCAAAGAAAAAAGTTCCTCACCACACAACCTCAAAGTACAAAGTACTTCACCGCACCACATCAAAGTACAATGTTCCTCATTGCACTACCTCAAAGTACAAAGTAACTCACAACATACCTCAAAGTACAAAGTGTCTCACTCTACTAACTCAAAGTAGAAAGTAACTCACCGCACTATCTCAAAGTACAAACTTCCGCACCGCAATACCTCAAAGTACAAAGTACCTCACTGCACTACCTCAAACTACAAAGTACCACACCGCACTACCTCAAAGTACAAAGTACCTCACTCTACTACCTCAAAGTACAAGGTACCTCACCGGACTACGTCGAAGTACAAAGTTGCTCAACGCACATCCTCAAAGAAAAAAGTTCCTCACCGCACCACCTCAAAGTACAAAGTTCCTCACCGCACCACCTCAAAGTACAATGTTCCTCACCGCACCACCTCAAAGTACAATGTTACTCACCGCACCACCTCAAAGTACAATGTTCTTCACTGCACTACCTCAAGGTAAAAAATAACTCACGGCACTACCTCAAAGTACAAAGTGACTCACTCTACTAATTCAAAGTACAAAGTAACTCACCGCACTAACTCAAGGTACAACGTTCCGCACCACACTACCTCAAAGTGCAAAGTACCTCATTGCACTACCTCAAACTACAAAGTACCTCACCGCACTACCTCAAAGTACAAAGTGACTCACTCTACTTACTCAAAGTAGAAAGTAACTCACCGCACTATCTCAAATTACAAACTTCCGCACCGCACTACCTCAAAGTACAACGTACCTCACTGCACTACCTCAAACTACAAAGTACCACACCGCACTACCTCAAAGTACAAAGTACCTCACTCTACTACCTCAAAGTACAAGGTACCTCACCGGACTACGTCGAAGTACAAAGTTGCTCAACGCACTTCCTCAAAGAAAAAAGTTCCTCACCGCACCACCTCAAAGTACAAAGTTCCTCACCGCACCACCTCAAAGTACAAGGTTCCTCACCGCAGTACATCAATGTACAAAATACCTCATGGCACTGCCTGAAAGTACAATGTTCCTCACCTCTCCACCTCAAAGTGCCAAGCTCCTCACCACACGACCTCAAAATAAAAAGTACCTCACTCTACTACCTCACAGTACAAAGTTCCTCACTGCACCACCTCAAAGTACAAAATACCTCACCGCACTAACTCAAAGTATAAAATAGTTCACTGCACTACCTCAAAGTACAAAGTACCTCACCGCACCACCTCAAATTACAAATATACATCACAAGCACTACCTCAAAGTACAAATTTCCGCACCGCACTACCTCAAAGTACAAAGTGCCTCACTCTACTACCTCAAAGTACAAAGTACCTCACCACACTACATCAAAGTACAAAGTTCCTCACCACACTCCCTCAAAGTACAAAGTACCTCACCGCACAACCTCAAAGTTCAAACTTCCTCACCGCACCACCTCAAAGTACAAAGTACCTCACTGCACTACCTCAAAGTTCAAAGTTTCTCACCGCACAACCTCAAAGTAGAAATACCTCACCGCACAACCTCAAAGAACAAAGTTCCTCACAGCACCACCTCAAAGTACAAAGTACCTCATCTCACTATCTCAAAGTACAAAGTACCTCACAGCACTACCTCAAAGTACAAAGTTCCTCACTGCACTACCTCCAAGTACAAAGTACCTCACCACAATACATCAAAGTACAAAGTACCTCACTGCACTACCTCAAAGTACAAAGTTCCTCACTGCACTACCTCCAAGTACATAGCACTTTACTGCACTACCTCAAAGTACAAAGTTCCTCGCCGCACTAGCTCAAAGTACAAAGTTCCTCACTGCACTACCTCAAAGTACAAAGTTCCTCACTGCACTACTTCAAAGTACAAAGTACCTCACCGCACCACCTCAAAGTACAAAATACCTCACCGCACTAACTCAAAGTATAAAATAGTTCACTGCACTACCTCAAAGTACAAAGTACCTCACCGCACCACCTCAAATTACAAATGTACATCACAAGCACTACCTCAAAGTACAAATTTCCACATCGCACTACCTCAAAGTACAAAGTGCCTCACTCTACTACCTCAAAGTACAAAGTACCTCACCACACTACATCAAAGTACAAAGTACCTCACTGCACTACCTCAAAGTTCAAAGTTTCTCACCGCACAACCTCAAAGTACGAAATACCTCACCGCACCACCTCAAAGAACAAAGTTCCTCACAGCACCACCTCAAAGTACAAAGTACCTCACCACACTACATCAAAGTACAAAGTTCCTCACCACACTCCCTCAAAGTACAAAGTACCTCACCGCACAACCTCAAAGTTCAAACTTCCTCACCGCACCACCTCAAAGTACAAAGTACCTCACTGCACTACCTCAAAGTTCAAAGTTTCTCACCGCACAACCTCAAAGTACGAAATACCTCACCGCACAACCTCAATGAACAAAGATCCTCACCGCACCACCTCAACGTACAAAATACCTCACTCACCGCCTGAAAGTACAAAGTACCTCACTGCGCTACCTCAAAGTTCAAAGTATCTCACCGCACAACCTCAAAGTACAAAGTACCTCACCGCACAACCTCAATGTACAAGCTTCCTCACCGCACTACCACAAAGAAAAATGTTCATCACCGCACCACCTCAAAGTACAAAGTGTCTCACTCTACTACCTCAAAGTACAAAGTACCTCAGCGCACTACCTCAAACTACAAAGTTCTTCAACGCACTACCTCAAAGAAAAAAGTTCCTCACCGCAACACCTCAAAGTACAAAGTTCCTCACCGCACCACGACAAAGAACAAAGTTCCTCACTGCACAACCTCAAAGAAAAAAGTTCCTCACTGCACAACCTCAAAGTACAAAGTACCTCACCGCACCACATCAAAGTACAATGTTCCTCATTGCACTACCTCAAAGTACAAAGTAACTCACAACATACCTCAAAGTACAAACTGCCTCACTCTACTAACTCAAAGTAGAAAGTAACTCACCGCACCGCCTCAAAGTACAAAGTACCTCACCACACTACATCAAAGTTCAAAGTTCCTCACCACACTCCCTCAAAGTACAAATTACCTCACTGCACTACCTCAAAGTTCAAAGTTTCTCACCGCACAACCTCAAAGTACGAAATACCTCACCGCACTACCTCAAAGTACAAAGTTCCTCACTGCATTACCTCCAAGTACATAGCACTTCACTGCACCACCTCAAAGTACAAAGTTCCTCGCCGCACTAGCTCAAAGTACAAAGTGCCTCACTCTACTACCTCAAAGTACAAAGTACCTCACCACACTACATCAAAGTACAAAGTTCCTCACCACACTCCCTCAAAGTACAAAGTACCTCACCGCACAACCTCAAAGTTCAAACTTCCTCACCGCACCACCTCAAAGTACAAAGTACCTCACTGCACTACCTCAAAGTTCAAAGTTTCTCACCGCACAACCTCAAAGTACGAAATACCTCACCGCACAACCTCAAAGAACAAAGTTCCTCACAGCACCACCTCAAAGTACAAAGTACCTCATCTCACTATCTCAAAGTACAAACTACCTCACAGCACTACCTCAAAGTACAAAGTTCCTCACTGCACTACCTCCAAGTACAAAGTACCTCACCACAATACATCAAAGTACAAAGTACCTCACTGCACTACCTCAAAGTACAAAGTTCCTCACTGCACTACCTCCAAGTACATAGCACTTTACTGCACTACCTCAAAGTACAAAGTTCCTCGCCGCACTAGCTCAAAGTACAAAGTTCCTCACTGCACTACCTCAAAGTACAAAGTTCCTCACTGCACTACCTCAAAGTACAAATTACCTCACTGCACTACCTCAAAGTTCAAAGTTTCTCACCGCACAACCTCAAAGTACGAAATACTTCACCGCACTACCTCAAAGAACAAAGTTCCTCACAGCACCACCTCAAAGTACAAAGTACCTCATCTCACTATCTCAAAGTACAAAGTACCTCACAGCACTACCTCAAAGTACAAAGTTCCTCACTGCACTACCTCCAAGTACAAAGTTCCTCACCACACTCCCTCAAAGTACAAAGTACCTCACTGCACTACCTCAAAGTTCAAAGTTTCTCACCGCACAACCTCAAAGTACGAAATACCTCACCGCACCACCTCAAAGAACAAAGTTCCTCACGGCACCACCTCAAAGTACAAAGTTCCTCACTGCATTACCTCCAAGTACATAGCACTACACTGCACCACCTCAAAGTACAAAGTTCCTCGCCGCACTAGCTCAAAGTACAAAGTTCCTCACTCTACTACCTCAAAGTACAAAGTACCTCACCACACTACATCAAAGCACAAAGTTCCTCACCACACTCCCTCAAAGTACAAAGTACCTCACCGCACAACCTCAAAGTTCAAACTTCCTCACAGCACCACCTCACAGTATACAGTACCTCACCTCACTACCTCAAAGTACAAAGTACCTTACTGGACTACCTCAAAGTACAAAGTACCTCACCGCACAAACTCAAAGTACAAATGTCCTCACCGCACAACCTCAAAGAAAATAGTACCTCACTGCACTACCTCAAAGTACAAAGTTCCTCACTGCACTACCTCAAAGTACAAAGTACCTCACCGCACCACCTCAAAGTACAAGGTTCCTCACCACACCACCTCAAAGTACAAGGTTCCTAACCGCAGTACATCAATGTACAGAATACCTCATTGCACTGCCTGAAACCACAACGTTCCTCACCTCTCCACCTCAAAGTGCCAAGCTCCTCACCGCACGACCTCAAAATACAAAGTACCTCACTCTACTACCTCAAAGTACAAAGTTCCTCACTGCACCACCTCAAAGTACAAAATACCTCACCGCACTAACTCAAAGTATAAAATAGTTCACTGCACTACCTCAAAGTACAAAGTACCTCACCGCACCACCTCAAATTACAAAGTGCCTCACTCTACTACCTCAAAGTACAAAGTACCTCACCACACTACATCAAAGTACAAAGTTCCTCACCACACTCCCTCAAAGTGCAAAGTACCTCACCGCACAACCTCAAAGTTCAAACTTCCTCACCGCACCACCTCAAAGTACAAAGTACCTCACTGCACTACCTCAAAGTTCAAAGTTTCTCACCGCACAACCTCAAAGTACAAAATACCTCACCGCACAACCTCAAAGAACAAAGTTCCTCACAGCACCACCTCAAAGTACAAAGTACCTCACCTCACTATCTCAAAGTACAAAGTACCTCACAGCACTACCTCAAAGTACAAAGTTCCTCACTGCACTACCTCCAAGTACAAAGTACCTCACCACACTACATCAAAGTTCAAAGTTCCTCACCGCACTCCCTCAAAGTACAACTTACCTCACTGCACTACCTCAAAGTTCAAAGTTTCTCACCGCACAACCTCAAAGTACGAAATACCTCACCGCACTACCTCAAAGAACAAAGTTCCTCACAGCACCACCTCAAAGTACAAAGTACCTCATCTCACTATCTCAAAGTACAAAGTACCTCACAGCACTACCTCAAAGTACAAAGTTCCTCACTGCACTACCTCCAAGTACAAAGTTCCTCACCACACTCCCTCAAAGTACAAAGTACCTCACTGCACTACCTCAAAGTTCAAAGTTTCTCACCGCACAACCTCAAAGTACGAAATACCTCACCGCACCACCTCAAAGAACAAAGTTTCTCACAGCACCACCTCAAAGTACAAAGTACCTCATCTCACTATCTCAAAGTACAAAATACCTCACTGCACTACCTCCAAGTACATAGCACTTCACTGCACTACCTCAAAGTACAAAGTACCTCACCGCACAACCTCAAAGTACAAATTACCTCATTGCACCACCTCAAAGTACAAAATACCTCACCGCACTAACTCAAAGTATAAAATAGTTCACTGCACTACCTGAAAGTACAAAGTACCTCACCGCACCACCTCAAATTACAAATGTACATCACAAGCACTACCTCAAAGTACAAATTTCCACACCGCACTACCTCAAAGTACAAAGTGCCTCACTCTACTACCTCAAAGTACAAAGTACCTCACCACACTACATCAAAGTACAAAGTTCCTCACCACACTCCCTCAAAGTACAAAGTACCTCACTCACCGCCTGAAAGTACAAAGTACCTCACTGCGCTACCTCAAAGTTCAAAGCATCTCACCGCACAACCTCAAAGTACTAAGTACCTCACCGCACAACCTCAATGTACAAACTTCCTCACCGCACTACCACAAAGAAAAATGTTCTTCACCGCACCACCTCAAAGTACAAAGTACCTCACCGCACCACCTCAAAGTACAATGTTCCTCACCGCACCACCTCAAAGTACAATGTTACTCACCGCACCACCTCAAAGTACAATGTTCTTCACTGCACTACCTCAAGGTAAAAAATAACTCACGTCACTACCTCAATGTACAAAGTGACTCACTCTACTAATTCAAAGTACAAAGTAACTCACCGCACTAACTCAAGGTACAACGTTCCGCACCACACTACCTCAAAGTGCAAAGTACCTCATTGCACTACCTCAAACTACAAAGTACCTCACCGCAATACCTCAAAGTACAAAGTGTCTCACTCTACTACCTCAAAGTACAAAGTACCTCAGCGCACTACCTCAAACTACAAAGTTCTTCAACGCACTACCTCAAAGAAAAAAGTTCCTCACCGCAACACCTCAAAGTACAAAGTTCCTCACCGCACCACGACAAAGTACAAAGTTCCTCACCGCACAACCTCAAAGAAAAAAGTTCCTCACCACACAACCTCAAAGTACAAAGTACCTCACCGCACCACATCAAAGTACAATGTTCCTCATTGCACTACCTCAAAGTACAAAGTTCCTCACCGCACCACGACAAAGTACAAAGTATCTCACCGCACCACATCAAAGTACAATGTTCCTCACTGCACTACCTCAAAGTACAAAGTAACTCTCCGCACTACCTCAAAGTACAAAGTGCCTCACTCCACTAACTCAAAGCAGAAAGTAACTCACCACACTAACTCAAAGTACAAACTTCCGCACCGCACAACCTCAAAGTACAAAGTTCTCACCGCACTACCTCAAAGAAAAAAGTTCCTCACCGCACCACCTCAAAGTACAAAGTACCTCACCGCACCACCTCAAAGTACAATGTTCCTCATTGCACTACCTCAAAGTACAAAGTAACTCTCCGCACTACCTCAAAGTACAAAGTGCCTCACTCTACTAACTCAAAGTAGAAAGTAACGCACCACACTAACTCAAAGTACAAACTTCCACACCGCACTACCTCAAAGTACAAAGTACCTCACTGCATTACCTCAAACTACAAAGTTCCTCACCACACTACCTCAAAGTACAAGATACCTTACCGCAACACCTCAAAGTACAAAGCGCCTCACCGCACTACCTCAAAGTACTAAGTACCTCGCCGCACAACCTCAATGTACAAACTTCCTAACCGCACTACCACAAAGAAAAAAGTTCTTCACCGCACCACCTCAAAGTACAAAGTACCTCACCGCACCACCTCAAAGTACAAAGTAACTCACAGCACTACCTCAAAGTACAAAGTGACTCACTCTACTAACTCAAAGTACAAAGTAACTCACCGCACTAACTCAGGGTACAACCTTCCGCACCGCAGTACCTCGAAGTACAAAGTACCTCACTGCACTACCTCAAACTACAAAGTACCTCACCGCGATACCTCAAAGTATAAAGTGTCTAACTCTACTACCTCAAAGTACAAAGTACGTCAGCGCACTACCTCAAAGTACAATGTTCCTCACCGCAATCCTCAATGTACAAAGTACCTCACCGCACTACCTCAAAGTACAAAGTTCCTCAACGCACTACCTCAAAGAAAAAAGTTACTCACCGCACCACCTCAAAGTACAAAGTTCCTCACCGCACCACCTCAAAGTACAAAGTTCCTCACCGCACTACCTCAAAGTACAAAATACCTCACCGCACCACCTCAAAGTACAAAGTACATCACAAGCACTACCTCAAAGTACAAATTTCCACACCGCACTACCTCAAAGTAAACAGTTTCTCACCGCACAACCTCAAAGTACAAAGTTCCTCACAGCACCACCTCAAAGTACATAGCCCTTCACTGCACTACCTCAAAGTACAAAGTTCCTCGCCGCACTAGCTCAAAGTACTAAGTACCTCACCGCACAACCTCAAAGTACAAAGTTCCTCTCGGCACTACCTCAAAGAACAAAGTTCCTCACCACACCACCTCAAAGTACAAAGTACCTCAACGCACCACCTCAAAGTTCAATGTTCCTCACTGCACTACCCCTAAGTACAAAGTAACTCACTGCACTACCTCAAAGTACAAAGTTCCTCACCGCACTACCTCAAAGAGGAAAATACCTCTCTGCACTACCTCAATGAACAAAGATCCTCACCGCACCACCTCAACGTACAAAATACCTCACTCACCGCCTGAAAGTACAAAGTTCCTCACAGCACTACCTCCAAGTACAAAGTACCTCACCACAATACATCAAAGTACAAAGTACCTCACTGCACTACCTCAAAGTACAAAGTTCCTCACTGCACTACCTCCAAGTACATAGCACTTTACTGCACTACCTCAAAGTACAAAGTTCCTCGCCGCACTAGCTCAAAGTACAAAGTTCCTCACTGCACTACCTCAAAGTACAAAGTTCCTCACTGCACTACCTCAAAGTACAAAGTACCTCACCGCACCACCTCAAAGTACAAAATACCTCACCGCACTAACTCAAAGTATAAAATAGTTCACTGCACTACCTCAAAGTACAAAGTACCTCACCGCACCACCTCAAATTACAAATGTACATCACAAGCACTACCTCAAAGTACAAATTTCCACATCGCACTACCTCAAAGTACAAAGTGCCTCACTCTACTACCTCAAAGTACAAAGTACCTCACCACACTACATCAAAGTACAAAGTACCTCACTGCACTACCTCAAAGTTCAAAGTTTCTCACCGCACAACCTCAAAGTACGAAATACCTCACCGCACCACCTCAAAGAACAAAGTTCCTCACAGCACCACCTCAAAGTACAAAGTACCTCACCACACTACATCAAAGTACAAAGTTCCTCACCACACTCCCTCAAAGTACAAAGTACCTCACCGCACAACCTCAAAGTTCAAACTTCCTCACCGCACCACCTCAAAGTACAAAGTACCTCACTGCACTACCTCAAAGTTCAAAGTTTCTCACCGCACAACCTCAAAGTACGAAATACCTCACCGCACAACCTCAATAAACAAAGATCCTCACCGCACCACCTCAACGTACAAAATACCTCACTCACCGCCTGAAAGTACAAAGTACCTCACTGCGCTACCTCAAAGTTCAAAGTATCTCACCGCACAACCTCAAAGTACAAAGTACCTCACCGCACAACCTCAATGTACAAGCTTCCTCACCGCACTACCACAAAGAAAAATGTTCATCACCGCACCACCTCAAAGTACAAAGTACCTCACCGCACCACCTCAAAGTACAATGTTTCTCACCGCACCACCTCAAAGTACAATGTTCTTCACTGCACTACCTCAAGGTAAAAAATAACTCACGGCACTACCTCAAAGTTCAAAGTGACTCACTCTACTAATTCAAAGTACAAAGTAACTCACCGCACTAACTCAAGGTACGACGTTCCGCACCACACTACCTCAAAGTACAAAATACCTCATTGCACTACCTCAAACTACAAAGTACCTCACCGCACCACCTCAAAGTACAAAGTGTCTCACTCTACTACCTCAAAGTACAAAGTACCTCAGCGCACTACCTCAAACTACAAAGTTCTTCAACGCACTACCTCAAAGAAAAAAGTTCCTCACCGCAACACCTCAAAGTACAAAGTTCCTCACCGCACCACGACAAAGAACAAAGTTCCTCACTGCACAACCTCAAAGAAAAAAGTTCCTCACTGCACAACCTCAAAGTACAAAGTACCTCACCGCACCACATCAAAGTACAATGTTCCTCATTGCACTACCTCAAAGTACAAAGTAACTCACAACATACCTCAAAGTACAAACTGCCTCACTCTACTAACTCAAAGTAGAAAGTAACTCACCGCACCGCTTCAAAGTACAAAGTACCTCACCACACTACATCAAAGTTCAAAGTTCCTCACCACACTCCCTCAAAGTACAAATTACCTCACTGCACTACCTCAAAGTTCAAAGTTTCTCACCGCACAACCTCAAAGTACGAAATACCTCACCGCACTACCTCAAAGTACAAAGTTCCTCACTGCATTACCTCCAAGTACATAGCACTTCACTGCACCACCTCAAAGTACAAAGTTCCTCGCCGCACTAGCTCAAAGTACAAAGTTCCTCACTCTACTACCTCAAAGTACAAAGTACCTCACCACACTACATCAAAGCACAAAGTTCCTCACCGCACAACCTCAAAATTCAAACTTCCTCACCGCACCAACTCAAAGTACAAAGTACCTCACTGCACTACCTCAAAGTTCAAACTTTCTCACCGCACAACCTCAAAGTACGAAATACCTCACCGCACAACCTCAAAGAACAAAGTTCCTCACAGCACCGCCTCAAAGTACAAAGTACCTCACCACACTACATCAAAGTTCAAAGTTCCTCACCACACTCCCTCAAAGTACAAATTACCTCACTGCACTACCTCAAAGTTCAAAGTTTCTCACCGCACAACCTCAAAGTACGAAATACCTCACCGCACTACCTCAAAGTACAAAGTTCCTCACTGCATTACCTCCAAGTACATAGCACTTCACGGCACCACCTCAAAGTACAAAGTTCCTCGCCGCACTAGCTCAAAGTACAAAGTTCCTCACTCTACTACCTCAAAGTACAAAGTACCTCACCACACTACATCAAAGCACAAAGTTCCTCACCACACTCTCTCAAAGTACAAAGTACCTCACCGCACAACCTCAAAGTTCAAACTTCCTCACAGCACCACCTCACAGTATACAGTACCTCACCTCACTACCTCAAGTACAAAGTACCTTACTGGACTACCTCAAAGTACAAAGTACCTCACCGCACAAACTCAAAGTACAAATGTCCTCACCGCACAACCTCAAAGAAAATAGTACCTCACTGCACTACCTCAAAGTACAAAGTTCCTCACTGCACTACCTCAAAGTACAAAGTACCTCACCGCACAACCTCAAAGTACAAGGTTCCTCACCACACCACCTCAAAGTACAAGGTTCCTCACCGCAGTACATCAATGTACAGAATACCTCATTGCACTGCCTGAAACCACAACGTTCCTCACCTCTCCACCTCATAGTGCCAAGCTCCTCACCACACGACCTCAAAATACAAAGTACCTCACTCTACTACCTCAAAGTACAAAGTTCCTCACTGCACCACCTCAAAGTACAAAATACCTCACCGCACTAACTCAAAGTATAAAATAGTTCACTGCACTACCTCAAAGTACAAAGTACCTCACCGCACCACCTCAAATTACAAATGTACATCACAAGCACTACCTCAAAGTACAAATTTCCGCACCGCACTCCTCAAAGTACAAAGTGCCTCACTCTACTACCTCAAAGTACAAAGTACCTCACCACACTACATCAAAGTACAAAGTTCCTCACCACACTCCCTCAAAGTACAAAGTACCTCACCGCACAACCTCAAAGTTCAAACTTCCTCACCGCACCACCTCAAAGTACAAAGTACCTCACTGCACTACCTCAAAGTTCAAAGTTTCTCACCGCACAACCTCAAAGTACGAAATACCTCACCGCACAACCTCAAAGAACAAAGTTCCTCACAGCACCACCTCAAAGTACAAAGTACCTCACCTCACTATCTCAAAGTACAAAGTACCTCACAGCACTACCTCAAAGTACAAAGTTCCTCACTGCACTACCTCCAAGTACAAAGTACCTCACCACACTACATCAAAGTTCAAAGTTCCTCACCACACTCCCTCAAAGTACAACTTACCTCACTGCACTACCTCAAAGTTCAAAGTTTCTCACCGCACAACCTCAAAGTACGAAATACCTCACCGCACTACCTCAAAGAACAAAGTTCCTCACAGCACCACCTCAAAGTACAAAGTACCTCATCTCACTATCTCAAAGTACAAAGTACCTCACAGCACTACCTCAAAGTACAAAGTTCCTCACTGCACTACCTCCAAGTACAAAGTTCCTCACCACACTCCCTCAAAGTACAAAGTACCTCACTGCACTACCTCAAAGTTCAAAGTTTCTCACCGCACAACCTCAAAGTACGAAATACCTCACCGCACCACCTCAAAGAACAAAGTTTCTCACAGCACCACCTCAAAGTACAAAGTACCTCATCTCACTATCTCAAAGTACAAAATACCTCACTGCACTACCTCCAAGTACATAGCACTTCACTGCACTACCTCAAAGTACAAAGTACCTCACCGCACAACCTCAAAGTACAAATTACCTCATTGCACCACCTCAAAGTACAAAATACCTCACCGCACTAACTCAAAGTATAAAATAGTTCACTGCACTACCTGAAAGTACAAAGTACCTCACCGCACCACCTCAAATTACAAATGTACATCACAAGCACTACCTCAAAGTACAAATTTCCACACCGCACTACCTCAAAGTACAAAGTGCCTCACTCTACTACCTCAAAGTACAAAGTACCTCACCACACTACATCAAAGTACAAAGTTCCTCACCACACTCCCTCAAAGTACAAAGTACCTCACCGCACAACCTCAAAGTTCAAACTTCCTCACCGCACAACCTCAAAGTACAAAGTACCTCACTGCACTACCTCAAAGTTCAAAGTTTCTCACCGCACAACCTCAAAGTACGAAATACCTCACCGCACAACCTCAAAGAACAAAGTTCCTCACAGCACCACCTCAAAGTACAAAGTACCTCATCTCACTATCTCAAAGTACAAACTACCTCACAGCACTACCTCAAAGTACAAAGTTCCTCACTGCACTACCTCCAAGTACAAAGTACCTCACCACAATACATCAAAGTACAAAGTACCTCACTGCACTACCTCAAAGTACAAAGTTCCTCACTGCACTACCTCCAAGTACATAGCACTTTACTGCACTACCTCAAAGTACAAAGTTCCTCGCCGCACTAGCTCAAAGTACAAAGTTCCTCACTGCACTACCTCAAAGTACAAAGTTCCTCACTGCACTACCTCAAAGTACAAATTACCTCACTGCACTACCTCAAAGTTCAAAGTTTCTCACCGCACAACCTCAAAGTACGAAATACTTCACCGCACTACCTCAAAGAACAAAGTTCCTCACAGCACCACCTCAAAGTACAAAGTACCTCATCTCACTATCTCAAAGTACAAAGTACCTCACAGCACTACCTCAAAGTACAAAGTTCCTCACTGCACTACCTCCAAGTACAAAGTTCCTCACCACACTCCCTCAAAGTACAAAGTACCTCACTGCACTACCTCAAAGTTCAAAGTTTCTCACCGCACAACCTCAAAGTACGAAATACCTCACCGCACCACCTCAAAGAACAAAGTTCCTCACAGCACCACCTCACAGTATACAGTACCTCACCTCACTACCTCAAAGTACAAAGTACCTTACTGGACTACCTCAAAGTACAAAGTACCTCACCGCACAAACTCAAAGTACAAATGTCCTCACCGCACAACCTCAAAGAAAATAGTACCTCACTGCACTACTTCAAAGTACAAAGTTCCTCACTGCACTACCTCAAAGTACAAAGTACCTCACCGCACCACCTCAAAGTACAAGGTTCCTCACCACACCACCTCAAAGTACAAGGTTCCTCACCGCAGTACATCAATGTACAGAATACCTCATTGCACTGCCTGAAACCATAACGTTCCTCACCTCTCCACCTCAAAGTGCCAAGCTCCTCACCACACGACCTCAAAATACAAAGTACCTCACTCTACTACCTCAAAGTACAAAGTTCCTCACTGCACCACCTCAAAGTACAAAATACCTCACCGCACTAACTCAATGTATAAAATAGTTCACTGCACTACCTCAAAGTACAAAGTACCTCACCGCACCACCTCAAATTACAAATGTACATCACAAGCACTACCTCAAAGTACAAATTTCCGCACCGCACTCCTCGAAGTACAAAGTGCCTCACTCTACTACCTCAAAGTACAAAGTACCTCACCACACTACATCAAAGTACAAAGTTCCTCACCACACTCCCTCAAAGTGCAAGTACCTCACCGCACAACCTCAAAGTTCAAACTTCCTCACCGCACTACCTCCAAGTACAAAGTTCCTCACCACACTCCCTCAAAGTACAAAGTACCTCACTGCACTACCTCCAAGTACATAGCACTTCACTGCACTACCTCAAAGTACAAAGTACCTCACCGCACAACCTCAAAGTACAAAGTTTCTCACCGCACAACCTCAAAGTACGAAATACCTCACCGCACTACCTCAAAGAACAAAGTTCCTCACAGCACCACCTCAAAGTACAAAGTACCTCATCTCACTATCTCAAAGTACAAAGTACCTCACAGCACTACCTCAAAGTACAAAGTTCCTCACTGCACTACCTCCAAGTACAAAGTTCCTCACCACACTCCCTCAAAGTACAAAGTACCTCACTGCACTACCTCCAAGTACATAGCACTTCACTGCACTACCTCAAAGTACAAAGTACCTCACCGCACAACCTCAAAGTACAAATTACCTCATTGCACCACCTCAAAGTACAAAATACCTCACCGCACTAACTCAAAGTATAAAATAGTTCACTGCACTACCTGAAAGTACAAAGTACCTCACCGCACCACCTCAAATTACAAATGTACATCACAAGCACTACCTCAAAGTACAAATTTCCACACCGCACTACCTCAAAGTACAAAGTGCCTCACTCTACTACCTCAAAGTACAAAGTACGTCACCACACTACATCAAAGTACAAAGTTCCTCACCACACTCCCTCAAAGTACAAAGTACCTCACTGCACTACCTCTAAGTTCAAAGTTTCTCACCGCACAACCTCAAAGTACGAAATACCTCACCGCACCACCTCAAAGAACAAAGTTCCTCACAGCACCACCTCAAAGTACAAAGTACCTCATCTCACTATCTCAAAGTACAAAGTACCTCACAGCACTACCTCAAAGTACAAAGTTCCTCACTGCACTACCTCCAAGTACATAGCACTTCACTGCACTACCTCAAAGTACAAAGTTCCTCACTGCACTACCTCAAAGTACACGGTTCCTCACCACAGCACCTCAATGTACAAGGTTCCTCACCGCAGTACATCAATGTACAGAATACCTCATTGCACTGCCTGAAAGCACAAAGTTCCTCACCTCTCCACCTCAAAGTGCCAAGCTCCTCACCACACGACCTCAAAATACAAAGTACCTCACTCTACTACCTCAAAGTACAAAGTTCCTCACTGCACCACCTCAAAGTACAAAATACCTCACCGCACTAACTCAAAGTATAAAATAGTTCACTGCACTACCTCAAAGTACAAAGTACCTCACCGCACCACCTCAAATTACAAATGTACATCACAAGCACTACCTCAAAGTACAAATTTCCACACCGCACTACCTCAAAGTACAAAGTGCCTCACTCTACTACCTCAAAGTACAAAGTACCTCACCACACTACATCAAAGTACAAAGTTCCTCACCACACTCCCTCAAAGTACAAAGTACCTCACTGCACTACCTCAAAGTTCAAAGTTTCTCACCGCACAACCTCAAAGTACGAAATACCTCACCGCACCACCTCAAAGAACAAAGTTCCTCACAGCACCACCTCAAAGTACAAAGTACCTCATCTCACTATCTCAAAGTACAAAGTACCTCACAGCACTACCTCAAAGTACAAAGTTCCTCACTGCACTACCTCCAAGTACATAGCACTTCACTGCACTACCTCAAAGTACAAAGTTCCTCACTGCACTACCTCAAAGTACACGGTTCCTCACCACAGCACCTCAATGTACAAGGTTCCTCACCGCAGTACATCAATGTACAGAATACCTCATTGCACTGCCTGAAAGCACAAAGTTCCTCACCTCTCCACCTCAAAGTGCCAAGCTCCTCACCACACGACCTCAAAATACAAAGTACCTCACTCTACTACCTCAAAGTACAAAGTTCCTCACTGCACCACCTCAAAGTACAAAATACCTCACCGCACTAACTCAAAGTATAAAATAGTTCACTGCACTACCTCAAAGTACAAAGTACCTCACCGCACCACCTCAAATTACAAATGTACATCACAAGCACTACCTCAAAGTACAAATTTCCGCACCGCACTACCTCAAAGTACAAAGTGCCTCACTCTACTACCTCAAAGTACAAAGTACCTCACCACACTACATCAAAGTACAAAGTTCCTCACCACCCTCCCTCAAAGTACAAAGTACCTCACCGCACAACCTCAAAGTTCAAACTTCCTCACCGCACCACCTCAAAGTACAAAGTACCTCACTGCACTACCTCAGAGTTCAAAGTTTCTCACCGCACAACCTCAAAGTACGAAATACCTCACCGCACAACCTCAAAGAACAAAGTTCCTCACAGCACCACCTCAAAGTACAAAGTACCTCATCTCACTATCTCAAAGTACAAACTACCTCACAGCACTACCTCAAAGTACAAAGTTCCTCACTGCACTACCTCCAAGTACAAAGTACCTCACCACAATACATCAAAGTACAAAGTACCTCACTGCACTACCTCAAAGTACAAAGTTCCTCACTGCACTACCTCCAAGTACATAGCACTTTACTGCACTACCTCAAAGTACAAAGTTCCTCGCCGCACTAGCTCAAAGTACAAAGTTCCTCACTGCACTACCTCAAAGTACAAAGTTCCTCACTGCACTACCTCAAAGTACAAAGTACCTCACTGCGCTACCTCAAAGTTCAAAGTATCTCACCGCACAACCTCAAAGTACTAAGTACCTCACCGCACAACCTCAATGTACAAACTTCCTCACCGCACTACCACAAAGAAAAATGTTCTTCACCGCACCACCTCAAAGTACAAAGTACCTCACCGCACCACCTCAAAGTACAATGTTCCTCACCGCACCACCTCAAAGTACAATGTTACTCAGCGCACCACCTCAAAGTACAATGTTCTTCACTGCACTACCTCAAAGTAAAAAATAACTCACGGCACTACCTCAAAGTACAAAGTGACTCACTCTACTAATTCAAAGTACGAAGTAACTCACCGCACTAACTCAAGGTACAACGTTCCGCACCACACTACCTCAAAGTGCAAAGTACCTCATTGCACTACCTCAAACTACAAAGTACCTCACCGCACTACCTCAAAGTACAAAGTGTCTCACTCTACTACCTCAAAGTACAAAGTACCTCAGCGCACTACCTCAAACTACAAAGTTCTTCAACGCACGACCTCAAAGAAAACAGTTCCTCACCGCAACACCTCAAAGTACAAAGTTCCTCACCGCACCACGACAAAGTACAAAGTTCCTCACCGCACAACCTCAAAGTACAAAGTACCTCACCGCGCCACATCAAAGTACAATGTTCCTCATTGCACTACCTCAAAGTACAAAGTTCCTCACCGCACCACAACAAAGTACAAAGTTCCTCACCGCACATCCTCAAAGAAAAAAGTTCCTCACCACACAACCTCAAAGTACAAAGTACTTCACCGCACCACATCAAAGTACAATGTTCCTCATTGCACTACCTCAAAGTACAAAGTAACTCACAACATACCTCAAAGTACAAAGTGTCTCACTCTACTAACTCAAAGTAGAAAGTAACTCACCGCACTATCTCAAAGTACAAACTTCCGCACCGCACTACCTCAAAGTACAAAGTACCTCACTGCACTACCTCAAACTACAAAGTACCACACCGCACTACCTCAAAGTACAAAGTACCTCACTCTACTACCTCAAAGTACAAGGTACCTCACCGGACTACGTCGAACTACAAAGTTGCTCAACGCACATCCTCAAAGAAAAAAGTTCCTCACCGCACCACCTCAAAGTACAAAGTTCCTCACCGCACCACCTCAAAGTACAATGTTCCTCACCGCACCACCTCAAAGTACAATGTTACTCACCGCACCACCTCAAAGTACAATGTTCTTCACTGCACTACCTCAAGGTAAAAAATAACTCACGGCACTACCTCAAAGTACAAAGTGACTCACTCTACTAATTCAAAGTACAAAGTAACTCACCGCACTAACTCAAGGTACAACGTTCCGCACCACACTACCTCAAAGTGCAAAGTACCTCATTGCACTACCTCAAACTACAAAGTACCTCACCGCACTACCTCAAAGTACAAAGTGACTCACTCTACTTACCCAAAGTAGAAAGTAACTCACCGCACTATCTCAAAGTACAAACTTCCGCACCGCACTACCTCAAAGTACAAAGTACCTCACTGCACTACCTCAAACTACAAAGTACCACACCGCACTACCTCAAAGTACAAAGTACCTCACTCTACTACCTCAAAGTACAAGGTACCTCACCGGACTACGTCGAAGTACAAAGTTGCTCAACGCACTTCCTCAAAGAAAAAAGTTCCTCACCGCACCACCTCAAAGTACAAAGTTCCTCACTGCACCACCTCAAAGTACAAGGTTCCTCACCGCAGTACATCAATGTACAAAATACCTCATGGCACTGCCTGAAAGTACAATGTTCCTCACCTCTCCACCTCAAAGTGCCAAGCTCCTCACCACACGACCTCAAAATAAAAAGTACCTCACTCTACTACCTCACAGTACAAAGTTCCTCACTGCACCACCTCAAAGTACAAAATACCTCACCGCACTAACTCAAAGTATAAAATAGTTCACTGCACTACCTCAAAGTACAAAGTACCTCACCGCACCACCTCAAATTACAAATATACATCACAAGCACTACCTCAAAGTACAAATTTCCGCACCGCACTACCTCAAAGTACAAAGTGCCTCACTCTACTACCTCAAAGTACAAAGTACCTCACCACACTACATCAAAGTACAAAGTTCCTCACCACACTCCCTCAAAGTACAAAGTACCTCACCGCACAACCTCAAAGTTCAAACTTCCTCACCGCACCACCTCAAAGTACAAAGTACCTCACTGCACTACCTCAAAGTTCAAAGTTTCTCACCGCACAACCTCAAAGTAGAAATACCTCACCGCACAACCTCAAAGAACAAAGTTCCTCACAGCACCACCTCAAAGTACAAAGTACCTCATCTCACTATCTCAAAGTACAAAGTACCTCACAGCACTACCTCAAAGTACAAAGTTCCTCACTGCACTACCTCCAAGTACAAAGTACCTCACCACAATACATCATAGTACAAAGTACCTCACTGCACTACCTCAAAGTACAAAGTTCCTCACTGCACTACCTCCAAGTACATAGCATTTTACTGCACTACCTCAAAGTACAAAGTTCCTCGCCGCACTAGCTCAAAGTACAAAGTTCCTCACTGCACTACCTCAAAGTACAAAGTTCCTCACTGCACTACCTCAAAGTACAAAGTACCTCACCGCACCACCTCAAAGTACAAAATACCTCACCGCACTAACTCAAAGTATAAAATAGTTCACTGCACTACCTCAAAGTACAAAGTACCTCACCGCACCACCTCAAATTACAAATGTACATCACAAGCACTACCTCAAAGTACAAATTTCCACATCGCACTACCTCAAAGTACAAAGTGCCTCACTCTACTACCTCAAAGTACAAAGTACCTCACCACACTACATCAAAGTACAAAGTACCTCACTGCACTACCTCAAAGTTCAAAGTTTCTCACCGCACAACCTCAAAGTACGAAATACCTCACCGCACCACCTCAAAGAACAAAGTTCCTCACAGCACCACCTCAAAGTACAAAGTACCTCACCACACTACATCAAAGTACAAAGTTCCTCACCACACTCCCTCAAAGTACAAAGTACCTCACCGCACAACCTCAAAGTTCAAACTTCCTCACCGCACCACCTCAAAGTACAAAGTACCTCACTGCACTACCTCAAAGTTCAAAGTTTCTCACCGCACAACCCCAAAGTACGAAATACCTCACCGCACAACCTCAATGAACAAAGATCCTCACCGCACCACCTCAACGTACAAAATACCTCACTCACCGCCTGAAAGTACAAAGTACCTCACTGCGCTACCTCAAAGTTCAAAGTATCTCACCGCACAACCTCAAAGTACAAAGTACCTCACCGCACAACCTCAATGTACAAGCTTCCTCACCGCACTACCACAAAGAAAAATGTTCATCACCGCACCACCTCAAAGTACAAAGTACCTCACCGCACCACCTCAAAGTACAATGTTTCTCACCGCACCACCTCAAAGTACAATGTTCTTCACTGCACTACCTCAAGGTAAAAAATAACTCACGGCACTACCTCAAAGTTCAAAGTGACTCACTCTACTAATTCAAAGTACAAAGTAACTCACCGCACTAACTCAAGGTACGACGTTCCGCACCACACTACCTCAAAGTACAGAATACCTCATTGCACTACCTCAAACTACAAAGTACCTCACCGCACCACATCAAAGTACAAAGTGTCTCACTCTACTACCTCAAAGTACAAAGTACCTCAGCGCACTACCTCAAACTACAAAGTTCTTCAACGCACTACCTCAAAGAAAAAAGTTCCTCACCGCAACACCTCAAAGTACAAAGTTCCTCACCGCACCACGACAAAGAACAAAGTTCCTCACTGCACAACCTCAAAGAAAAAAGTTCCTCACTGCACAACCTCAAAGTACAAAGTACCTCACCGCACCACATCAAAGTACAATGTTCCTCATTGCACTACCTCAAAGTACAAAGTAACTCACAACATACCTCAAAGTACAAACTGCCTCACTCTACTAACTCAAAGTAGAAAGTAACTCACCGCACCGCCTCAAAGTACAAAGTACCTCACCACACTACATCAAAGTTCAAAGTTCCTCACCACACTCCCTCAAAGTACAAATTACCTCACTGCACTACCTCAAAGTTCAAAGTTTCTCACCGCACAACCTCAAAGTACGAAATACCTCACCGTACTACCTCAAAGTACAAAGTTCCTCACTGCATTACCTCCAAGTACATAGCACTTCACTGCACCACCTCAAAGTACAAAGTTCCTCGCCGCACTAGCTCAAAGTACAAAGTTCCTCACTCTACTACCTCAAAGTACAAAGTACCTCACCACACTACATCAAAGCACAAAGTTCCTCACCGCACAACCTCAAAATTCAAACTTCCTCACCGCACCAACTCAAAGTACAAAGTACCTCACTGCACTACCTCAAAGTTCAAACTTTCTCACCGCACAACCTCAAAGTACGAAATACCTCACCGCACAACCTCAAAGAACAAAGTTCCTCACAGCACCGCCTCAAAGTACAAAGTACCTCACCACACTACATCAAAGTTCAAAGTTCCTCACCACACTCCCTCAAAGTACAAATTACCTCACTGCACTACCTCAAAGTTCAAAGTTTCTCACCGCACAACCTCAAAGTACGAAATACCTCACCGCACTACCTCAAAGTACAAAGTTCCTCACTGCATTACCTCCAAGTACATAGCACTTCACTGCACCACCTCAAAGTACAAAGTTCCTCGCCGCACTAGCTCAAAGTACAAAGTTCCTCACTCTACTACCTCAAAGTACAAAGTACCTCACCACACTACATCAAAGCACAAAGTTCCTCACCACACTCCCTCAAAGTACAAAGTACCTCACCGCACAACCTCAAAGTTCAAACTTCCTCACAGCACCACCTCACAGTATACAGTACCTCACCTCACTACCTCAAAGTACAAAGTACCTTACTGCACTACCTCAAAGTACAAAGTACCTCACCGCACAACCTCAAAGTACAAGGTTCCTCACCACACCACCTCAAAGTACAAGGTTCCTCACCGCAGTACATCAATGTACAGAATACCTCATTGCACTGCCTGAAACCACAACGTTCCTCACCTCTCCACCTCAAAGTGCCAAGCTCCTCACCACACGACCTCAAAATACAAAGTACCTCACTCGACTACCTCAAAGTACAAAGTTCCTCACTGCACCACCTCAAAGTACAAAATACCTCACCGCACTAACTCAAAGTATAAAATAGTTCACTGCACTACCTCAAAGTACAAAGTACCTCACCGCACCACCTCAAATTACAAATGTACATCACAAGCACTACCTCAAAGTACAAATTTCCGCACCGCACTCCTCAAAGTACAAAGTGCCTCACTCTACTACCTCAAAGTACAAAGTACCTCACCACACTACATCAAAGTACAAAGTTCCTCACCACACTCCCTCAAAGTACAAAGTACCTCACCGCACAACCTCAAAGTTCAAACTTCCTCACCGCACCACCTCAAAGTACAAAGTACCTCACTGCACTACCTCAAAGTTCAAAGTTTCTCACCGCACAACCCCAAAGTACGAAATACCTCACCGCACAACCTCAATGAACAAAGATCCTCACCGCACCACCTCAACGTACAAAATACCTCACTCACCGCCTGAAAGTACAAAGTACCTCACTGCGCTACCTCAAAGTTCAAAGTATCTCACCGCACAACCTCAAAGTACAAAGTACCTCACCGCACAACCTCAATGTACAAGCTTCCTCACCGCACTACCACAAAGAAAAATGTTCATCACCGCACCACCTCAAAGTACAAAGTACCTCACCGCACCACCTCAAAGTACAATGTTTCTCACCGCACCACCTCAAAGTACAATGTTCTTCACTGCACTACCTCAAGGTAAAAAATAACTCACGGCACTACCTCAAAGTTCAAAGTGACTCACTCTACTAATTCAAAGTACAAAGTAACTCACCGCACTAACTCAAGGTACGACGTTCCGCACCACACTACCTCAAAGTACAAAATACCTCATTGCACTACCTCAAACTACAAAGTACCTCACCGCACCACATCAAAGTACAAAGTGTCTCACTCTACTACCTCAAAGTACAAAGTACCTCAGCGCACTACCTCAAACTACAAAGTTCTTCAACGCACTACCTCAAAGAAAAAAGTTCCTCACCGCAACACCTCAAAGTACAAAGTTCCTCACCGCACCACGACAAAGAACAAAGTTCCTCACTGCACAACCTCAAAGAAAAAAGTTCCTCACTGCACAACCTCAAAGTACAAAGTACCTCACCGCACCACATCAAAGTACAATGTTCCTCATTGCACTACCTCAAAGTACAAAGTAACTCACAACATACCTCAAAGTACAAACTGCCTCACTCTACTAACTCAAAGTAGAAAGTAACTCACCGCACCGCCTCAAAGTACAAAGTACCTCACCACACTACATCAAAGTTCAAAGTTCCTCACCACACTCCCTCAAAGTACAAATTACCTCACTGCACTACCTCAAAGTTCAAAGTTTCTCACCGCACAACCTCAAAGTACGAAATACCTCACCGCACTACCTCAAAGTACAAAGTTCCTCACTGCATTACCTCCAAGTACATAGCACTTCACTGCACCACCTCAAAGTACAAAGTTCCTCGCCGCACTAGCTCAAAGTACAAAGTTCCTCACTCTACTACCTCAAAGTACAAAGTACCTCACCACACTACATCAAAGCACAAAGTTCCTCACCGCACAACCTCAAAATTCAAACTTCCTCACCGCACCAACTCAAAGTACAAAGTACCTCACTGCACTACCTCAAAGTTCAAACTTTCTCACCGCACAACCTCAAAGTACGAAATACCTCACCGCACAACCTCAAAGAACAAAGTTCCTCACAGCACCGCCTCAAAGTACAAAGTACCTCACCACACTACATCAAAGTTCAAAGTTCCTCACCACACTCCCTCAAAGTACAAATTACCTCACTGCACTACCTCAAAGTTCAAAGTTTCTCACCGCACAACCTCAAAGTACGAAATACCTCACCGCACTACCTCAAAGTACAAAGTTCCTCACTGCATTACCTCCAAGTACATAGCACTTCACTGCACCACCTCAAAGTACAAAGTTCCTCGCCGCACTAGCTCAAAGTACAAAGTTCCTCACTCTACTACCTCAAAGTACAAAGTACCTCACCACACTACATCAAAGCACAAAGTTCCTCACCACACTCCCTCAAAGTACAAAGTACCTCACCGCACAACCTCAAAGTTCAAACTTCCTCACAGCACCACCTCACAGTATACAGTACCTCACCTCACTACCTCAAAGTACAAAGTACCTTACTGCACTACCTCAAAGTACAAAGTACCTCACCGCACAACCTCAAAGTACAAGGTTCCTCACCACACCACCTCAAAGTACAAGGTTCCTCACCGCAGTACATCAATGTACAGAATACCTCATTGCACTGCCTGAAACCACAACGTTCCTCACCTCTCCACCTCAAAGTGCCAAGCTCCTCACCACACGACCTCAAAATACAAAGTACCTCACTCGACTACCTCAAAGTACAAAGTTCCTCACTGCACCACCTCAAAGTACAAAATACCTCACCGCACTAACTCAAAGTATAAAATAGTTCACTGCACTACCTCAAAGTACAAAGTACCTCACCGCACCACCTCAAATTACAAATGTACATCACAAGCACTACCTCAAAGTACAAATTTCCGCACCGCACTCCTCAAAGTACAAAGTGCCTCACTCTACTACCTCAAAGTACAAAGTACCTCACCACACTACATCAAAGTACAAAGTTCCTCACCACACTCCCTCAAAGTACAAAGTACCTCACCGCACAACCTCAAAGTTCAAACTTCCTCACCGCACCACCTCAAAGTACAAAGTACCTCACTGCACTACCTCAAAGTTCAAAGTTTCTCACCGCACAACCCCAAAGTACGAAATACCTCACCGCACAACCTCAATGAACAAAGATCCTCACCGCACCACCTCAACGTACAAAATACCTCACTCACCGCCTGAAAGTACAAAGTACCTCACTGCGCTACCTCAAAGTTCAAAGTATCTCACCGCACAACCTCAAAGTACAAAGTACCTCACCGCACAACCTCAATGTACAAGCTTCCTCACCGCACTACCACAAAGAAAAATGTTCATCACCGCACCACCTCAAAGTACAAAGTACCTCACCGCACCACCTCAAAGTACAATGTTTCTCACCGCACCACCTCAAAGTACAATGTTCTTCACTGCACTACCTCAAGGTAAAAAATAACTCACGGCACTACCTCAAAGTTCAAAGTGACTCACTCTACTAATTCAAAGTACAAAGTAACTCACCGCACTAACTCAAGGTACGACGTTCCGCACCACACTACCTCAAAGTACAAAATACCTCATTGCACTACCTCAAACTACAAAGTACCTCACCGCACCACATCAAAGTACAAAGTGTCTCACTCTACTACCTCAAAGTACAAAGTACCTCAGCGCACTACCTCAAACTACAAAGTTCTTCAACGCACTACCTCAAAGAAAAAAGTTCCTCACCGCAACACCTCAAAGTACAAAGTTCCTCACCGCACCACGACAAAGAACAAAGTTCCTCACTGCACAACCTCAAAGAAAAAAGTTCCTCACTGCACAACCTCAAAGTACAAAGTACCTCACCGCACCACATCAAAGTACAATGTTCCTCATTGCACTACCTCAAAGTACAAAGTAACTCACAACATACCTCAAAGTACAAACTGCCTCACTCTACTAACTCAAAGTAGAAAGTAACTCACCGCACCGCCTCAAAGTACAAAGTACCTCACCACACTACATCAAAGTTCAAAGTTCCTCACCACACTCCCTCAAAGTACAAATTACCTCACTGCACTACCTCAAAGTTCAAAGTTTCTCACCGCACAACCTCAAAGTACGAAATACCTCACCGCACTACCTCAAAGTACAAAGTTCCTCACTGCATTACCTCCAAGTACATAGCACTTCACTGCACCACCTCAAAGTACAAAGTTCCTCGCCGCACTAGCTCAAAGTACAAAGTTCCTCACTCTACTACCTCAAAGTACAAAGTACCTCACCACACTACATCAAAGCACAAAGTTCCTCACCGCACAACCTCAAAATTCAAACTTCCTCACCGCACCAACTCAAAGTACAAAGTACCTCACTGCACTACCTCAAAGTTCAAACTTTCTCACCGCACAACCTCAAAGTACGAAATACCTCACCGCACAACCTCAAAGAACAAAGTTCCTCACAGCACCGCCTCAAAGTACAAAGTACCTCACCACACTACATCAAAGTTCAAAGTTCCTCACCACACTCCCTCAAAGTACAAATTACCTCACTGCACTACCTCAAAGTTCAAAGTTTCTCACCGCACAACCTCAAAGTACGAAATACCTCACCGCACTACCTCAAAGTACAAAGTTCCTCACTGCATTACCTCCAAGTACATAGCACTTCACTGCACCACCTCAAAGTACAAAGTTCCTCGCCGCACTAGCTCAAAGTACAAAGTTCCTCACTCTACTACCTCAAAGTACAAAGTACCTCACCACACTACATCAAAGCACAAAGTTCCTCACCACACTCCCTCAAAGTACAAAGTACCTCACCGCACAACCTCAAAGTTCAAACTTCCTCACAGCACCACCTCACAGTATACAGTACCTCACCTCACTACCTCAAAGTACAAAGTACCTTACTGCACTACCTCAAAGTACAAAGTACCTCACCGCACAACCTCAAAGTACAAGGTTCCTCACCACACCACCTCAAAGTACAAGGTTCCTCACCGCAGTACATCAATGTACAGAATACCTCATTGCACTGCCTGAAACCACAACGTTCCTCACCTCTCCACCTCAAAGTGCCAAGCTCCTCACCACACGACCTCAAAATACAAAGTACCTCACTCGACTACCTCAAAGTACAAAGTTCCTCACTGCACCACCTCAAAGTACAAAATACCTCACCGCACTAACTCAAAGTATAAAATAGTTCACTGCACTACCTCAAAGTACAAAGTACCTCACCGCACCACCTCAAATTACAAATGTACATCACAAGCACTACCTCAAAGTACAAATTTCCGCACCGCACTCCTCAAAGTACAAAGTGCCTCACTCTACTACCTCAAAGTACAAAGTACCTCACCACACTACATCAAAGTACAAAGTTCCTCACCACACTCCCTCAAAGTACAAAGTACCTCACCGCACAACCTCAAAGTTCAAACTTCCTCACCGCACCACCTCAAAGTACAAAGTACCTCACTGCACTACCTCAAAGTTCAAAGTTTCTCACCGCACAACCTCAAAGTACGAAATACCTCACCGCACAACCTCAAAGAACAAAGTTCCTCACAGCACCACCTCAAAGTACAAAGTACCTCACCTCACTATCTCAAAGTACAAAGTACCTCACAGCACTACCTCAAAGTACAAAGTTCCTCACTGCACTACCTCCAAGTACAAAGTACCTCACCACACTACATCAAAGTTCAAAGTTCCTCACCACACTCCCTCAAAGTACAACTTACCTCACTGCACTACCTCAAAGTTCAAAGTTTCTCACCGCACAACCTCAAAGTACGAAATACCTCACCGCACTACGTCAAAGAACAAAGTTCCTCACAGCACCACCTCAAAGTACAAAGTACCTCATCTCACTATCTCAAAGTACAAAGTACCTCACAGCACTACCTCAAAGTACAAAGTTCCTCACTGCACTACCTCCAAGTACAAAGTTCCTCACCACACTCCCTCAAAGTACAAAGTACCTCACTGCACTATCTCAAAGTTCAAAGTTTCTCACCGCACAACCTCAAAGTACGAAATACCTCACCGCACCACCTCAAAGAACAAAGTTTCTCACAGCACCACCTCAAAGTACAAAGTACCTCATCTCACTATCTCAAAGTACAAAATACCTCACTGCACTACCTCCAAGTACATAGCACTTCACTGCACTACCTCAAAGTACAAAGTACCTCACCGCACAACCTCAAAGTACAAATTACCTCATTGCACCACCTCAAAGTACAAAATACCTCACCGCACTAACTCAAAGTATAAAATAGTTCACTGCACTACCTCAAAGTACAAAGTACCTCACCGCACCACCTCAAATTACAAATGTACATCACAAGCACTACCTCAAAGTACAAATTTCCGCACCGCACTACCTCAAAGTACAAAGTGCCTCACTCTACTACCTCAAAGTACAAAGTACCTCACCACACTACATCAAAGTACAAAGTTCCTCACCACACTCCCTCAAAGTACAAAGTACCTCACCGCACAACCTCAAAGTTCAAACTTCCTCACCGCACCACCTCAAAGTACAAAGTACCTCACTGCACTACCTCAAAGTTCAAAGTTTCTCACCGCACAACCTCAAAGTACGAAATACCTCACCGCACAACCTCAAAGAACAAAGTTCCTCACAGCACCACCTCAAAGTACAAAGTACCTCATCTCACTATCTCAAAGTACAAACTACCTCACAGCACTACCTCAAAGTACAAAGTTCCTCACTGCACTACCTCCAAGTACAAAGTACCTCACCACAATACATCAAAGTACAAAGTACCTCACTGCACTACCTCAAAGTACAAAGTTCCTCACTGCACTACCTCCAAGTACATAGCACTTTACTGCACTACCTCAAAGTACAAAGTTCCTCGCCGCACTAGCTCAAAGTACAAAGTTCCTCACTGCACTACCTCAAAGTACAAAGTTCCTCACTGCACTACCTCAAAGTACAAATTACCTCACTGCACTACCTCAAAGTTCAAAGTTTCTCACCGCACAACCTCAAAGTACGAAATACTTCACCGCACTACCTCAAAGAACAAAGTTCCTCACAGCACCACCTCAAAGTACAAAGTACCTCATCTCACTATCTCAAAGTACAAAGTACCTCACAGCACTACCTCAAAGTACAAAGTTCCTCACTGCACTACCTCCAAGTACAAAGTTCCTCACCACACTCCCTCAAAGTACAAAGTACCTCACTGCACTACCTCAAAGTTCAAAGTTTCTCACCGCACAACCTCAAAGTACGAAATACCTCACCGCACCACCTCAAAGAACAAAGTTCCTCACAGCACCACCTCAAAGTACAAAGTTCCTCACTGCATTACCTCCAAGTACATAGCACTACACTGCACCACCTCAAAGTACAAAGTTCCTCGCCGCACTAGCTCAAAGTACAAAGTTCCTCACTCTACTACCTCAAAGTACAAAGTACCTCACCACACTACATCAAAGCACAAAGTTCCTCACCGCACTCCCTCAAAGTACAAAGTACCTCACCGCACAACCTCAAAGTTCAAACTTCCTCACCGCACCACCTCAAAGTACAAAGTACCTCACTGCACTACCTCAAAGTTCAAAGTTTCTCACCGCACAACCTCAAAGTACGAAATACCTCACCGCACAACCTCAAAGAACAAAGTTCCTCACAGCACCACCTCAAAGTACAAAGTACCTCACCTCACTATCTCAAAGTACAAAGTACCTCACAGCACTACCTCAAAGTACAAAGTTCCTCACTGCACTACCTCCAAGTACAAAGTACCTCACCACACTACATCAAAGTTCAAAGTTCCTCACCACACTCCCTCAAAGTACAACTTACCTCACTGCACTACCTCAAAGTTCAAAGTTTCTCACCGCACAACCTCAAAGTACGAAATACCTCACCGCACTACCTCAAAGAACAAAGTTCCTCACAGCACCACCTCAAAGTACAAAGTACCTCATCTCACTATCTCAAAGTACAAAGTACCTCACAGCACTACCTCAAAGTACAAAGTTCCTCACTGCACTACCTCCAAGTACAAAGTTCCTCACCACACTCCCTCAAAGTACAAAGTACCTCACTGCACTATCTCAAAGTTCAAAGTTTCTCACCTCACAACCTCAAAGTACGAAATACCTCACCGCACCACCTCAAAGAACAAAGTTTCTCACAGCACCACCTCAAAGTACAAAGTACCTCATCTCACTATCTCAAAGTACAAAATACCTCACTGCACTACCTCCAAGTACATAGCACTTCACTGCACTACCTCAAAGTACAAAGTACCTCACCGCACAACCTCAAAGTACAAATTACCTCATTGCACCACCTCAAAGTACAAAATACCTCACCGCACTAACTCAAAGTATAAAATAGTTCACTGCACTACCTGAAAGTACAAAGTACCTCACCGCACCACCTCAAATTACAAATGTACATCACAAGCACTACCTCAAAGTACAAATTTCCACACCGCACTACCTCAAAGTACAAAGTGCCTCACTCTACTACCTCAAAGTACAAAGTACCTCACCACACTACATCAAAGTACAAAGTTCCTCACCACACTCCCTCAAAGTACAAAGTACCTCACTGCACTACCTCAAAGTTCAAAGTTTCTCACCGCACAACCTCAAAGTACGAAATACCTCACCGCACCACCTCAAAGAACAAAGTTCCTCACAGCACCACCTCAAAGTACAAAGTACCTCATCTCACTATCTCAAAGTACAAAGTACCTCACAGCACTACCTCAAAGTACAAAGTTCCTCACTGCACTACCTCCAAGTACATAGCACTTCACTGCACTACCTCAAAGTACAAAGTTCCTCACTGCACTACCTCAAAGTACACGGTTCCTCACCACAGCACCTCAATGTACAAGGTTCCTCACCGCAGTACATCAATGTACAAAATACCTCATTGCACTGCCTGAAAGCACAAAGTTCCTCACCTCTCCACCTCAAAGTGCCAAGCTCCTCACCACACGACCTCAAAATACAAAGTACCTCACTCTACTACCTCAAAGTACAAAGTTCCTCACTGCACCACCTCAAAGTACAAAATACCTCACCGCACTAACTCGAAGTATAAAATAGTTCACTGCACTACCTCAAAGTACAAAGTACCTCACCGCACCACCTCAAATTACAAATGTACATCACAAGCACTACCTCAAAGTACAAATTTCCGCACCGCACTACCTCAAAGTACAAAGTGCCTCACTCTACTACCTCAAAGTACAAAGTACCTCACCACACTACATCAAAGTACAAAGTTCCTCACCACACTCCCTCAAAGTACAAAGTACCTCACCGCACAACCTCAAAGTTCAAACTTCCTCACCGCACCACCTCAAAGTACAAAGTACCTCACTGCACTACCTCAAAGTTCAAAGTTTCTCACCGCACAACCTCAAAGTACGAAATACCTCACCGCACAACCTCAAAGAACAAAGTTCCTCACAGCACCACCTCAAAGTACAAAGTACCTCATCTCACTATCTCAAAGTACAAACTACCTCACAGCACTACCTCAAAGTACAAAGTTCCTCACTGCACTACCTCCAAGTACAAAGTACCTCACCACAATACATCAAAGTACAAAGTACCTCACTGCACTACCTCAAAGTACAAAGTTCCTCACTGCACTACCTCCAAGTACATAGCACTTTACTGCACTACCTCAAAGTACAAAGTTCCTCGCCGCACTAGCTCAAAGTACAAAGTTCCTCACTGCACTACCTCAAAGTACAAAGTTCCTCACTGCACTACCTCAAAGTACAAATTACCTCACTGCACTACCTCAAAGTTCAAAGTTTCTCACCGCACAACCTCAAAGTACGAAATACTTCACCGCACTACCTCAAAGAACAAAGTTCCTCACAGCACCACCTCAAAGTACAAAGTACCTCATCTCACTATCTCAAAGTACAAAGTACCTCACAGCACTACCTCAAAGTACAAAGTTCCTCACTGCACTACCTCCAAGTACAAAGTTCCTCACCACACTCCCTCAAAGTACAAAGTACCTCACTGCACTACCTCAAAGTTCAAAGTTTCTCACCGCACAACCTCAAAGTACGAAATACCTCACCGCACCACCTCAAAGAACAAAGTTCCTCACAGCACCACCTCAAAGTACAAAGTTCCTCACTGCATTACCTCCAAGTACATAGCACTACACTGCACCACCTCAAAGTACAAAGTTCCTCGCCGCACTAGCTCAAAGTACAAAGTTCCTCACTCTACTACCTCAAAGTACAAGGTTCCTCACCGCAGTACATCAATGTACAGAATACCTCATTGCACTGCCTGAAACCACAACGTTCCTCACCTCTCCACCTCAAAGTGCCAAGCTCCTCACCACACGACCTCAAAATACAAAGTACCTCACTCTACTACCTCAAAGTACAAAGTTCCTCACTGCACCACCTCAAAGTACAAAATACCTCACCGCACTAACTCAAAGTATAAAATAGTTCACTGCACTACCTCAAAGTACAAAGTACCTCACCGCACCACCTCAAATTACAAATGTACATCACAAGCACTACCTCAAAGTACAAATTTCCGCACCGCACTCCTCGAAGTACAAAGTGCCTCACTCTACTACCTCAAAGTACAAAGTACCTCACCACACTACATCAAAGTACAAAGTTCCTCACCACACTCCCTCAAAGTGCAAAGTACCTCACCGCACAACCTCAAAGTTCAAACTTCCTCACCGCACCACCTCAAAGTACAAAGTACCTCACTGCACTACCTCAAAGTTCAAAGTTTCTCACCGCACAACCTCAAAGTACAAAATACCTCACCGCACAACCTCAAAGAACAAAGTTCCTCACAGCACCACCTCAAAGTACAAAGTACCTCACCTCACTATCTCAAAGTACAAAGTACCTCACAGCACTACCTCAAAGTACAAAGTTCCTCACTGCACTACCTCCAAGTACAAAGTACCTCACCACACTACATCAAAGTTCAAAGTTCCTCACCGCACTCCCTCAAAGTACAACTTACCTCACTGCACTACCTCAAAGTTCAAAGTTTCTCACCGCACACCTCAAAGTACGAAATACCTCACCGCACTACCTCAAAGAACAAAGTTCCTCACAGCACCACCTCAAAGTACAAAGTACCTCATCTCACTATCTCAAAGTACAAAGTACCTCACAGCACTACCTCAAAGTACAAAGTTCCTCACTGCACTACCTCCAAGTACAAAGTTCCTCACCACACTCCCTCAAAGTACAAAGTACCTCACTGCACTACCTCAAAGTTCAAAGTTTCTCACCGCACAACCTCAAAGTACGAAATACATCACCGCACCACCTCAAAGAACAAAGTTTCTCACAGCACAACCTCAAAGTACAAAGTACCTCATCTCACTATCTCAAAGTACAAAGTACCTCACAGCACTACCTCAAAGTACAAAGTTCCTCACTGCACTACCTCCAAGCAGAAAGTTCCTCACCACACTCCCTCAAAGTACAAAGTACCTCACTGCACTACCTCAAAGTTCAAAGTTTCTCACCGCACAACCTCAAAGTACGAAATACCTCACCGCACCACCTCAAAGAACAAAGTTCCTCACAGCACCACCTCAAAGTACAAAGTACCTCATCTCACTATCTCAAAGTACAAAGTACCTCACAGCACTACCTCAAAGTACAAAATACCTCACTGCACTACCTCCAAGTACATAGCACTTCACTGCACTACCTCAAAGTACAAAGTACCTCACCGCACAACCTCAAAGTACAAAATACCTCATTGCACCACCTCAAAGTA
>NW_027275762.1:0-51202 GCF_030028105.1 Mobula birostris
CTCCCACTCCATAACCTGCCACGACCATTCCTCTCCATAACCTCCAACGACCATCTCCCTCTCCATAACCTCCCACGACCCTCTCCCGCTCCATTACCTCCCACGGCCCTCACCAACTCCACGACCCTCTCCCTCTCCATAACCTCCCACAGCCCCCTACCACTCCATTACCTCCCACGGCCATCACCCTCTCCACAACCCTCACCCTCTCCATAACCTCCCATGACCCTCTCCCTCTCCATTACCTCCCACGGCCATCACCCTCTCCACGACCCTCACCCTCTCCATAACCTCCCATGCCCCTCTCCCACTCCATAACCGCCCACAACCCTCTCCCTCTCCATAACCGCACACGAACCTCTCCCACTCCATAACCCCACACGACCCACTCTCTCTCCACAACCTCCCACAGCCCCCTCCCACTCCATAACCTCCCACGGCCCTCTCCCTCTCCATAACCTCCCACAACCCTCTCCCTCTCCATAACCTCCCACAACCCTCTCCCTCTCCATAACCTCCCAGGACACTCTCCTCTCCATAATGTCACACGACCCTCACACTCTCCCCATAACCCCACACGACCCACTCTCTCTCCATAACCTCCCATGACCCTCTCCCTCTCCATAACCTCCCACGACCCTCTCCTCTCCATTACCTCCCACGGCCTCTCCCTCTCATAACCCCACACGACCCTCTCCCACTCCATAACCTCCCACGGCCCTCTCCCTCTCCATAACCTCCCACGACCCTCACCCTCTTCATAACCTCCCATGACCCTCTCCCTCTCCATAACCTCCCACGACCCTCTCCCGCTCAATTACCTCCCACGGTCCTCACCCTCTCCACGACCCTCACTCTCTCCATAACCTCCACGACCCTCTCCCTCTCCATAACCGCCCACGACCCTCTCCCTCTCCATAACTTCCCACAGCCCCCTCCCACTCCATAACCTCCCACGGCCCCTCTCCCTCTCCATAACCTCCCACAACCCTCTCCCTCTCCATAACCTCCCACAACCCTCTCCCTCTCCATAACCTCCCAGGACCCTCTCCCTCTCCATTACCTCCCACGACCCTCTCCCTCTCCATAACCCCACACGACCCTCTCCTCTCCATAACCTCCCATGACTCTCTCCCTCTCCATAACCTCCCACGACCCTCTCCCTCTCCATAACCTCCCACGACCCTCTCCCTCTCCATAACCTCCCACGACCCTCTCCCTCTCCATAACCTCCCACGACCCTCTCCCTCTCTATAACCTCCCACGGTCCTCTCCCTCTTCATAAAGTCCCACGGCCCTCTCCCTCTCCATAACCTCCCATGGCCCTCTCCCTCACCATAAACTCCCACGGCCCTCTCCCTCTCCACAACCCTCTCCCTATCCATAACCTCCCACGACCATGTCCCTCTACATAACCTCCCACGATGCTCCCCTCTCCATAATCTCCGATGACTCTCTCCCTCTCCATAACCTCCCACGACCCTCTCCCACCTCCATAACCTGCCACGACCATTCCTCTCCATAACCTCCAACGACCATCTCCCTCTCCATAACCTCCCACGACCCTCTCCCGCTCCATTACCTCCCACGGCCTTCACCCTCTCCACGACCTCACCCTCTTCATAACCTCGCATGACCCTCTCCCTCTCCATAACCTCCCACGGCCTCTCCCTCTCCATAACCTCCCACGACCCTCTCCCACTCCATAACCCCTCACGGCCCTCTCCCTCTCCAAAACCTCCCACGGCCCTCTCCCTCTCCATAACCTCCACGATGCTCTCCCTCTCCATAACCTCCCATGACCATCTCCCTCTCCATAACTTCCCACGACCCTCTCCCTCTCCATAACCTCCCATGACCATGTCTCTCTCCATAACTTCCCACGACCCTCTCCCTCTCCGAAACCTCCCACGGCCCCTCTCCTTCTTCATAAAGTCCCACGACCCTCTCCCACTCCATAAACTCCCACGGCCCACTCCCTCTCCATAACCTCCACGATGCTCCCCTCTCCATAACCTCCCATGACCCTCTCCCACTCCATAACCGCCCACGACGCTCTCCCTCTCCATAACCGCACACGAACCTCTCCCACTCCATAACCCCCCACGACCCTCTCCCTCTCCATAACCTCCCACGGCCGTCTACCTCTACATAACCTCCCATGACCCTCTCCCTCTGCATAACCTCCCACAGCCCTCTCCCTCTCCATAACCTCCCCACGGTCCTCTCGCTCTCCATAACCTCCCACGGCCCTCTCCCTGTCCATGACCTCCCAGAACCCTCTCCCTCTCCTCGACCTCCCACGACCCTCTCCTCTCCATAACCTGCGACGACCCCTCTCCTCTCCTTAACCCCCCGACCTTCTCCCTCTCCATAACCTCCCACGACCTTCTCCCTCTCCATAACCCCTCACAGCCCTCTCCCTCTCTATCACCCTCTCCCACTCTATCACCCTCTCCCTCTCCATAACCGCCCACGACCCTCTCCCTCTCTATAACCTCCCACGGTCCTCTCCCTCTTCATAAAGTCCCACGGCCCTCTCCCTCTCCATAACCTCCCATGGCCCTCTCCCTCACCATAAACTCCCACGGCCCTCTCCCTCTCCACAACCCTCTCCCTATCCATAACCTCCCACGACCATCTCCCTCTACATAACCTCCCACGACGCACCCCTCTCCATAATCTCCGATGACTCTCTCCCTCTCCATAACCTCCCACGACCCTCTCCCACTCCATAACCTGCCACGACCATTCCTCTCCATAACCTCAACGACCATCTCCCTCTCCATAACCTCCAACGACCCTCTCCCGCTCCATTACCTCCCACGGCCTTCACCCTCTCCACGACCCTCACCCTCTTCATAACCTCCCATGACCCTCTCCCTCTCCATAACCTCCCACGGCCCTCTCCCTCTCCATAACCTCCCACGACCCTCTCCCACTCCATAACCCCTCACGGCCCTCTCCCTCTCCAAAACCTCCCACGGCCCTCTCCCTCTCCATAACCTCCCACGATGCTCTCCCTCTCCATAACCTCCCATGACCATCTCCCTCTCCATAACTTCCCACGACCCTCTCCCTCTCCATAACCTCCCATGACCATGTCTCTCTCCATAACTTCCCACGACCCTCTCCTCTCCGAAACCTCCCACGGCCCTCTCCTTCTTCATAAAGTCCCACGACCCTCTCCCACTCCATAAACTCCCACGGCCCCACTCCCTCTCCATAACCTCCCACGATGCTCCCCTCTCCATAACCTCCCATGACCCTCTCCCACTCCATAACGCCCACGACGCTCTCCCTCTCCATTACCCGCACACGAACCTCTCCCACTCCATAACCCCCCACGACCCTCTCCTCTCCATAACCTCCCACGGCCGTCTACCTCTACATAACCTCCCATGACCCTCTCCCTCTGCATAACCTCCCACAGCCCTCTCCCTCTCCATAACCTCCCAAGACCCTTCCTACCCATAACATCCACGGTCCCTCTCCCGCTCCATAACCTCCCACGGTCCTCTCGCTCTCCATAACCTCCCACGGCCCTCTCCCTGTCCATGACCTCCCAGAACCCTCTCCCTCTCCTCGACCTCCCACGACCTCTCCCTCTCCATAACCTGCGACGACCCTCTCCCTCTCCTTAACCCCCCGACCTTCTCCCTCTCCATAACCTCCCACGACCTTCTCCCTCTCCATAACCCCTCACAGTCCTCTCCCTCTCTATCACCCTCTCCCTCTCCATAACCGCCCAGGACCCACTCCCTCTCCATAACCTCACACGACCCTCAAACTCTCTATAACCCCACACGACCCTCTCTCTCCATAACCTCCCATGACCCTCTCCCTCTCCATTACCTCCGACGACCATCTCTCTCTCCCATAACCTCCCACGGCCCTCTCCCTGTCCATAATCTCCACGACCCTCTCCCTCTCCATAACCTCGCAAGACCCTTCCTACCCATAACATCCCACGGCCCTCTCCCACTCCATAAGCTCCGACGACCCTCGCCCTCTCCATAACCTCCCATGACCCTCTCCCTCTCCTCGACCTCCCACATGCCTCTCCCTCTCCATAACTTCCCACGACCCTCTCCCGCTCCATTACCTCCCACGGTCCTCACCCTCTCCACGACCCTCACTCTCTCCATAACCTCCCACGACCCTCTCCCTCTCCATAACCGCCCACGACCCTCTCCCTCTCCATAACCTCCCACAGCCCCTCCCACTCCATAACCTCCCACGGCCCTCTCCCTCTCCATAACTCCCACAACCCTCTCCCTCTCCATAACCTCCCACAACCCTCTCCCTCTCCATAACCTCCCAGGACCCTCTCCCTCTCCATAATGTCACACGACCCTCACACTCTCCATAACCCCACACGACCCACTCTCTCTCCATAACCTCCCATGACCCTCTCCCTCTCCATAACCTCCCACGACCCTCTCCCTCTCCATTACCTCCCACGACCCTCTCCCTCTCCATAACCCCACAAGACCCTCTCCCACTCCATAACCTCCCACGGCCCTCTCCCTCTCCATAACCTCCCATGGCCCTCTCCCTCACCATAAACTCCCACGGCCCTCTCCCTCTCCACAACCCTCTCCCTATCCATAACCTCCCACGACCATCTCCCTCTACATAACCTCCCACGACGCTCCCCTCTCCATAATCTCCCATGACTCTCTCCCTCTCCATAACCTCCCACGACCCTCTCCCACTCCATAACCTGCCACGACCATTCCTCTCCATAACCTCCAACGACCATCTCCCTCTCCATAACCTCCCACGACCCTCTCCCGCTCCATTACCTCCCACGGCCTTCACCCTCTCCACGACCCTCACCCTCTTCATAACCTCCATGACCCTCTCCCTCTCCATAACCTCCCACGGCCCTCTCCCTCTCCATAACCTCCCACGACCCTCTCCCACTCCATAACCCCTCACGGCCCTCTCCCTCTCCAAAACCTCCCACGGCCCTCTCCCTCTCCATAACCTCCACGATGCTCTCCTTCTCCATAACCTCCCATGACCATCTCCCTCTCCATAACTTCCCACGACCCTCTCCCTCTCCGAAACCTCCCACGGCCCTCTCCTTCTTCATAAAGTCCCACGACCCTCTCCCACTCCATAAACTCCCACGGCCCACTCCCTCTCCATAACCTCCCACGATGCTCCCCTCTCCATAACCTCCCATGACCCTCTCCCACTCCATAACCGCCCACGACGCTCTCCCTCTCCATAACCGCACACGAACCTCTCCCACTCCATAACCGCCCACGACGCTCTCCCTCTCCATAACCGCACACGAACCTCTCCCACTCCATAACCCCCACGACCCTCTCCCTCTCCATAACCGCCCAGGACCCTCTCCCTCTCCATAACCTCACACAACCCTCAAACTCTCTATAACCCCACACGGACCCTCTCTCTCCATAACCTCCCATGACCCTCTCCCTCTCCATTACCTCCGACGACCATCTCTCTCTCCATAACCTCCCACGGCCCTCTCCCTGTCCATAATCTCCCACGACCCTCTCCCTCTCCATAACCTCGCAAGACCCTTCCTACCCATAACATCCCACGGCCCTCTCCCACTCCATAGCTCCGACGACCCTCGCCCTCTCCATAACCTCCCATGACCCTCTCCTTCTCCTCGACCTCCCACATGCCTCTCCCTCTCCATAACTTCCCACGACCCTCTCCTGCTCCATTACCTCCCACGGTCCTCACCCTCTCCACGACCCTCACTCTCTCCATAACCTCCCACGACCCTCTCCCTCTCCATAACCGCCCACGACCCTCTCCCTCTCCATAACCTCCCACAGCCCCCTCCCACTCCATAACCTCCCACGGCCCTCTCCCTCTCCATAACCTCCCACAACCCTCTCCCTCTCCATAACCTCCCACAACCCTCTCCCTCTCCATAACCTCCCAGGACCCTCTCCCTCTCCATAATGTCACACGACCCTCACACTCTCCATAACCCCACACGACCCACTCTCTCTCCATAACCTCCCATGACCCTCTCCCTCTCCATAACCTCCCACGACCCTCTCCCTCTCCATTACCTCCCACGACCCTCTCCCTCTCCATAACCCCACACGACCCTCTCCCACTCCATAACCTCCCACGGCCCTCTCCCTCTCCATAATGTCACACGACCCTCACACTCCTCCATAACCCCACACGACCCACTCTCTCTCCATAACCTCCCATGACCCTCTCCCTCTCCATAACCTCCCACAACCCTCTCCCTCTCCATTACCTCCCACGACCCTCTCCCTCTCCATAACCTCCCACGACCTTCTCCCTCTCCATAACCTCCCATGACCTTCTCCCCTGTCCATTACCTCCGACGACCATCTCTCTCTCCATAACCTCCCACGGCCCTCTCCCTCTCTATAACCTCCCACGGTCCTCTCCCGCTTCATAAAGTCCCACGGCCCTCTCCCTCTCCATAACCTCCCATGGCCCTCTCCCTCACCATAAACTCCCACGGCCCTCTCCCTCTCCACAACCCTCTCCCTATCCATAACCTCCCACGACCATCTCCCTCTACATAACCTCCCACGACGCTCCCCTCTCCATAATCTCCCATGACTCTCTCCCTCTCCATAACCTCCCACGACCCTCTCCCACTCCATAACCTCCCACGGCCCTCTCCCTCTCCATAACCTCCCACAACCCTCTCCCTCTCCATAACCTCCCACAACCCTCTCCCTCTCCATAACCTCCCAGGACCCTCTCCCTCTCCATAATGTCACACGACCCTCACACTCTCCTTAACCCCACACGACCCACTCTCTCTCCATAACCTCCCATGACCCTCTCCCTCTCCATAACCTCCCATGACCCTCTCCCTCTCCATAACCTCCCACGACCCTCTCCCTCTCCATTACCTCCCACGGCCATCACCCTCTCCACGACCCTCACCCTCTCCATAACCTCCCATGCCCCTCTCCCACTCCATAACCGCCCACAACCCTCTCCCTCTCCATAACCGCACACGAACCTCTCCCACTCCATAACCCCACACGACCCACTCTCTCTCCACAACCTCCCACAGCCCCCTCCCACTCCATAACCTCCCACGGCCCTCTCCCTCTCCATAACCTCCCACAACCCTCTCCCTCTCCATAACCTCCCACAACCCTCTCCCTCTCCATAACCTCCCAGGACACTCTCCCTCTCCATAATGTCACACGACCCTCACACTCTCCATAACCCCACACGACCCACTCTCTCTCCATAACCTCCCATGACCCTCTCCCTCTCCATAACCTCCCACGACCCTCTCCCTCTCCATTACCTCCCACGGCCCTCTCCCTCTCCATAACCCCACACGACCCTCTCCCACTCCATAACCTCCCACGGCCCTCTCCCTCTCCATAACCTCCCACGACCCTCACCCTCTTCATAACCTCCCATGACCCTCTCCCTCTCCATAACCTCCCACGACCCTCTCCCGCTCAATTACCTCCCACGGTCCTCACCCTCTCCACGACCCTCACTCTCTCCATAACCTCCCACGACCCTCTCCCTCTCCATAACCGCCCACGACCCTCTCCCTCTCCATAACTTCCCACAGCCCCCTCCCACTCCATAACCTCCCACGGCCCTCTCCCTCTCCATAACCTCCCACAACCCTCTCCCTCTCCATAACCTCCCACAACCCTCTCCCTCTCCATAACCTCCCAGGACCCTCTCCCTCTCCATTACCTCCCACGACCCTCTCCCTCTCCATAACCCCACACGACCCTCTCCCGCTCCATAACCTCCCATGACTCTCTCCCTCTCCATAACCTCCCACGACCCTCTCCCTCTCCATAACCTCCCACGACCCTCTCCCTCTCCATAACCTCCCACGACCCTCTCCCTCTCCATAACCTCCCACGACCCTCTCCCTCTCTATAACCTCCCACGGTCCTCTCCCTCTTCATAAAGTCCCACGGCCCTCTCCCTCTCCATAACCTCCCATGGCCCTCTCCCTCACCATAAACTCCCACGGCCCTCTCCCTCTCCACAACCCTCTCCCTATCCATAACCTCCCACGACCATGTCCCTCTACATAACCTCCCACGATGCTCCCCTCTCCATAATCTCCGATGACTCTCTCCCTCTCCATAACCTCCCACGACCCTCTCCCACTCCATAACCTGCCACGACCATTCCTCTCCATAACCTCCAACGACCATCTCCCTCTCCATAACCTCCCACGACCCTCTCCCGCTCCATTACCTCCCACGGCCTTCACCCTCTCCACGACCCTCACCCTCTTCATAATCTCGCATGACCCTCTCCCTCTCCATAACCTCCCACGGCCCTCTCCCTCTCCATAACCTCCCACGACCCTCTCCCACTCCATAACCCCTCACGGCCCTCTCCCTCTCCAAAACCTCCCACGGCCCTCTCCCTCTCCATAACCTCCCACGATGCTCTCCCTCTCCATAACCTCCCATGACCATCTCCCTCTCCATAACTTCCCACGACCCTCTCCCTCTCCATAACCTCCCATGACCATGTCTCTCTCCATAACTTCCCACGACCCTCTCCCTCTCCGAAACCTCCCACGGCCCTCTCCTTCTTCATAAAGTCCCACGACCCTCTCCCACTCCATAAACTCCCACAGCCCACTCCCTCTCCATAACCTCCCACGATGCTCCCCTCTCCATAACCTCCCATGACCCTCTCCCACTCCATAACCGCCCACGACGCTCTCCCTCTCCATAACCGCACACGAACCTCTCCCACTCCATAACCCCCACGACCCTCTCCCTCTCCATAACCTCCCACGGCCGTCTACCTCTACATAACCTCCCATGACCCTCTCCCTCTGCATAACCTCCCACAGCCCTCTCCCTCTCCATAACCTCCCACGGTCCTCTCGCTCTCCATAACCTCCCACGGCCCTCTCCCTGTCCATGACCTCCCAGAACCCTCTCCCTCTCCTCGACCTCCGACGACCCTCTCCCTCTCCATAACCTGCGACGACCCTCTCCCTCTCCTTAACCCCCCCGACCTTCTCCCTCTCCATAACCTCCCACGACCTTCTCCCTCTCCATAACCCCTCACAGCCCTCTCCCTCTCTATCACCCTCTCCCTCTCTATCACCCTCTCCCTCTCCATAACCGCCCACGACCCTCTCCCTCTCTATAACCTCCCACGGTCCTCTCCCTCTTCATAAAGTCCCACGGCCCTCTCCCTCTCCATAACCTCCCATGGCCCTCTCCCTCACCATAAACTCCCACGGCCCTCTCCCTCTCCACAACCCTCTCCCTATCCATAACCTCCCACGACCATCTCCCTCTACATAACCTCCCACGACGCACCCCTCTCCATAATCTCCGATGACTCTCTCCCTCTCCATAACCGCCCACGACCCTCTCCCACTCCATAACCTGCCACGACCATTCCTCTCCATAACCTCCAACGACCATCTCCCTCTCCATAACCTCCCACGACCCTCTCCCGCTCCATTACCTCCCACGGCCTTCACCCTCTCCACGACCCTCACCCTCTTCATAACCTCCCATGACCCTCTCCCTCTCCATAACCTCCCACGGCCCTCTCCCTCTCCATAACCTCCCACGACCCTCTCCCACTCCATAACCCCTCACGGCCCTCTCCCTCTCCAAAACCTCCCACGGCCCTCTCCCTCTCCATAACCTCCCACGATGCTCTCCCTCTCCATAACCTCCCATGACCATCTCCCTCTCCATAACTTCCCACGACCCTCTCCCTCTCCATAACCTCCCATGACCATGTCTCTCTCCATAACTTCCCACGACCCTCTCCCTCTCCGAAACCTCCCACGGCCCTCTCCTTCTTCATAAAGTCCCACGACCCTCTCCCACTCCATAAACTCCCACGGCCCACTCCCTCTCCATAACCTCCCACGATGCTCCCCTCTCCATAACCTCCCATGACCCTCTCCCACTCCATAACCGCCCACGACGCTCTCCCTCTCCATTACCGCACACGAACCTCTCCCACTCCATAACCCCCCACGACCCTCTCCCTCTCCATAACCTCCCACGGCCGTCTACCTCTACATAACCTCCCATGACCCTCTCCCTCTGCATAACCTCCCACAGCCCTCTCCCTCTCCATAACCTCCCAAGACCCTTCCTACCCATAACATCCCACGGTCCTCTCCCGCTCCATAACCTCCCACGGTCCTCTCGCTCTCCATAACCTCCCACGGCCCTCTCCCTGTCCATGACCTCCCAGAACCCTCTCCCTCTCCTCGACCTCCCACGACCCTCTCCCTCTCCATAACCTGCGACGACCCTATCCCTCTCCTTAACCCCCCCCGACCTTCTCCCTCTCCATAACCTCCCACGACCTTCTCCCTCTCCATAACCCCTCACAGCCCTCTCCCTCTCTATCACCCTCTCCCTCTCCATAACCGCCCAGGACCCACTCCCTCTCCATAACCTCACACGACCCTCAAACTCTCTATAACCCCACACGACCCTCTCTCTCCATAACCTCCCATGACCCTCTCCCTCTCCATTACCTCCGACGACCATCTCTCTCTCCATAACCTCCCACGGCCCTCTCCCTGTCCATAATCTCCCACGACCCTCTCCCTCTCCATAACCTCGCAAGACCCTTCCTACCCATAACATCCCACGGCCCTCTCCCACTCCATAAGCTCCGACGACCCTCGCCCTCTCCATAACCTCCCATGACCCTCTCCCTCTCCTCGACCTCCCACATGCCTCATCCTCTCCATAACTTCCCACAACCCTCTCCCGCTCCATTACCTCCCACGGTCCTCACCCTCTCCACGACCCTCACTCTCTCCATAACCTCCCACGACCCTCTCCCTCTCCATAACCGCCCACGACCCTCTCCCTCTCCATAACCTCCCACAGCCCCCTCCCACTCCATAACCTCCCACGGCCCTCTCCCTCTCCATAACCTCCCACAACCCTCTCCCTCTCCAAAACCTCCCACAACCCTCTCCCTCTCCATAACCTCCCAGGACCCTCTCCCTCTCCATAATGTCACACGACCCTCACACTCTCCATAACCCCACACGACCCACTCTCTCTCCATAACCTCCCATGACCCTCTCCCTCTCCATAACCCCCCACGACCCTCTCCCTCTCCATTACCTCCCACGACCCTCTCCCTCTCCATAACCCCACACGACCCTCTCACACTCCATAACCTCCCACGGCCCTCTCCCTCTCCATCACCTCCCACGACCTTCTGCCTCTCCATAACCTCCCATGACTCTCTCCCTCTCCATAACCTCCCACGACCCTCTCCTTCTCCATAACCTCCCACGACCCTCTCCCTCTCCATAACCTCCCATGGCCCTCTCCCTGACCATAAACTCCCACGGCCCTCTCCCTCTCCACAACCCTCTCCCTATCCATAACCTCCCACGACCATCTCCCTCTACATAACCTCCCACGACGCTCCCCTCTCCATAATCTCCCATGACTCTCTCCCTCTCCATAACCTCCCACGACCCTCTCCCACTCCATAACCTGCCACGACCATTCCTCTCCATAACCTCCAACGACCATCTCCCTCTCCATAACCTCCCACGACCCTCTCCCGCTCCATTACCTCCCACGGCCTTCACCCTCTCCACGACCCTCACCCTCTTCATAACCTCCCATGACCCTCTCCCTCTCCATAACCTCCCACGGCCCTCTCCCTCTCCATAACCTCCCACGACCCTCTCCCACTCCATAACCCCTCACGACCCTCTCCCTCTCCAAAACCTCCCACGGCCCTCTCCCTCTCCATAACCTCCCACGATGCTCTCCTTCTTCATAAAGTCCCACGACCCTCTCCCACTCCATAAACTCCCACGGCCCACTCCCTCTCCATAACCTCCCACGATGCTCCCCTCTCCATAACCTCCCATGACCCTCTCCCACTCCATAACCGCCCACGACGCTCTCCCTCTCCATAACCGCACACGAACCTCTCCCACTCCATAACCGCCCACGACGCTCTCCCTCTCCATAACCGCACACGAACCTCTCCCACTCCATAACCCCCCACGACCCTCTCCCTCTCCATAACCGCCCAGGACCCTCTCCCTCTCCATAACCTCACACGACCCTCAAACTCTCTATAACCCCACACGACCCTCTCTCTCCATAACCTCCCATGACCCTCTCCCTCTCCATTACCTCTGACGACCATCTCTCTCTCCATAACCTCCCACGGCCCTCTCCCTGTCCATAATCTCCCACGACCCTCTCCCTCTCCATAACCTCGCAAGACCCTTCCTACCCATAACATCCCACGGCCCTCTCCCACTCCATAAGCTCCGACGACCCTCGCCCTCTCCATAACCTCCCATGACCCTCTCCCTCTCCTCGACCTCCCACATGCCTCTCCCTCTCCATAACCTCCCACAACCCTCTCCCTCTCCATAACCTCCCACAACCCTCTCCCTCTCCATAACCTCCCAGGACCCTCTCCCTCTCCATAATGTCACACGACCCTCACACTCTCCATAACCCCACACGACCCACTCTCTCTCCATAACCTCCCATGACCCTCTCCCTCTCCATAACCTCCCACGACCCTCTCCCTCTCCATTACCTCCCACGACCTTCTCCCTCTCCATAACCCCACACGACCCTCTCCCACTCCATAACCTCCCACGGCCCTCTCCCTCTCCATAACCTCCCATGGCCCTCTCCCTCACCATAAACTCCCACGGCCCTCTCCCTCTCCACAACCCTCTCCCTATCCATAACCTCCCACGACCATCTCCCTCTACATAACCTCCCACGACGCTCCCCTCTCCATAATCTCCCATGACTCTCTCCCTCTCCATAACCTCCCACGACCCTCTCCCACTCCATAACCTCCCACGACCCTCTCCCGCTCCATTACCTCCCACGGCCTTCACCCTCTCCACGACCCTCACCCTCTTCATAACCTCCCATGACCCTCTCCCTCTCCATAACCTCCCACGGCCCTCTCCCTCTCCATAACCTCCCACGACCCTCTCCCACTCCATAACCCCTCACGGCCCTCTCCCTCTCCAAAACCTCCCACGGCCCTCTCCCTCTCCATAACCTCCCACGATGCTCTCCCTCTCCATAACCTCCCATGACCATCTCCCTCTCCATAACTTCCCACGACCCTCTCCCTCTCCATAACCTTCCATGACCATGTCTCTCTCCATAACTTCCCACGACCCTCTCCCTCTCCGAAACCTCCCACGGCCCTCTCCTTCTTCATAAAGTCCCACGACCCTCTCCCACTCCATAAACTCCCACGGCCCACTCCCTCTCCATAACCTCCCACGATGCTCCCCTCTCCATAACCTCCCATGACCCTCTCCCACTCCATAACCGCCCACGACGCTCTCCCTCTCCATAACCGCACACGAACCTCTCCCACTCCATAACCCCCCACGACCCTCTCCCTCTCCATAACCTCCCACGGCCGTCTACCTCTACATAACCTCCCATGACCCTCTCCCTCTGCATAACCTCCCACAGCCCTCTCCCTCTCCATAACCTCCCAAGACCCTTCCTACCCATAACATCCCACGGTCCTCTCCCGCTCCATAACCTCCCACGGTCCTCTCGCTCTCCATAACCTCCCACGGCCCTCTCCCTGTCCATGACCTCCCAGAACCCTCTCCCTCTCCTCGACCTCCCACGACCCTCTCCCTCTCCATAACCTGCGACGACCCTCTCCCTCTCCTTAACCCCCCCGACCTTCTCCCTCTCCATAACCTCCCACGACCTTCTCCCTCTCCATAACCCCTCACAGCCCTCTCCCTCTCTATCACCCTCTCCCTCTCTATCACCCTCTCCCTCTCCATAACCGCCCAGGACCCTCTCCCTCTCCATAACCTCACACGACCCTCAAACTCTCTATAACCCCACACGACCCTCTCTCTCCATAACCTCCCATGACCCTCTCCCTCTCCATTACCTCCGACGACCATCTCTCTCTCCATAACCTCCCACGGCCCTCTCCCTGTCCATAATCTCCCACGACCCTCTCCCTCTCCATAACCTCGCAAGACCCTTCCTACCCATAACATCCCACGGCCCTCTCCCACTCCATAAGCTCCGACGACCCTCGCCCTCTCCATAACCTCCCATGACCCTCTCCCTCTCCTCGACCTCCCACATGCCTCATCCTCTCCATAACTTCCCACAACCCTCTCCCGCTCCATTACCTCCCACGGTCCTCACCCTCTCCACGACCCTCACTCTCTCCATAACCTCCCACGACCCTCTCCCTCTCCATAACCGCCCACGACCCTCTCCCTCTCCATAATGTCACACGACCCTCACACTCTCCATAACCCCACACGACCCACTCTCTCTCCATAACCTCCCATGACCCTCTCCCTCTCCATAACCTCCCACGACCCTCTCCCTCTCCATTACCTCCCACGACCCTCTCCCTCTCCATAACCCCACACGACCCTCTCACACTCCATAACCTCCCACGGCCCTCTCCCTCTCCATAACCTCCCACGACCTTCTCCCTCTCCATAACCTCCCATGACTCTCTCCCTCTCCATAACCTCCCACGACCCTCTCCTTCTCCATAACCTCCCACGACCCTCTCCCTCTCCATAACCTCCCATGGCCCTCTCCCTCATCATAAACTCCCACGGCCCTCTCCCTCTCCACAACCCTCTCCCTATCCATAACCTCCCACGACCATCTCCCTCTACATAACCTCCCACGACGCTCCCCTCTCCATAATCTCCCATGACTCTCTCCCTCTCCATAACCTCCCACGACCCTCTCCCACTCCATAACCTGCCACGACCATTCCTCTCCATAACCTCCAACGACCATCTCCCTCTCCATAACCTCCCACGACCCTCTCCCGCTCCATTACCTCCCACGGCCTTCACCCTCTCCACGACCCTCACCCTCTTCATAACCTCCATGACCCTCTCCCTCTCCATAACCTCCCACGGCCCTCTCCCTCTCCATAACCTCCCACGACCCTCTCCCACTCCATAACCCCTCACGGCCCTCTCCCTCTCCAAAACCTCCCACGGCCCTCTCCCTCTCCATAACCTCCCACGATGCTCTCCTTCTCCATAACCTCCCATGACCATCTCCCTCTCCATAACTTCCCACGACCCTCTCCCTCTCCGAAACCTCCCACGGCCCTCTCCTTCTTCATAAAGTCCCACGACCCTCTCCCACTCCATAAACTCCCACGGCCCACTCCCTCTCCATAACCTCCCACGATGCTCCCCTCTCCATAACCTCCCATGACCCTCTCCCACTCCATAACCGCCCACGACGCTCTCCCTCTCCATAACCGCACACGAACCTCTCCCACTCCATAACCGCCCACGACGCTCTCCCTCTCCATAACCGCACACGAACCTCTCCCACTCCATAACCCCCCACGACCCTCTCCCTCTCCATAACCGCCCAGGACCCTCTCCCTCTCCATAACCTCACACGACCCTCAAACTCTCTATAACCCCACACAACCCTCTCTCTCCATAACCTCCCATGACCCTCTCCCTCTCCATTACCTCTGACGACCATCTCTCTCTCCATAACCTCCCACGGCCCTCTCCCTGTCCATAATCTCCCACGACCCTCTCCCTCTCCATAACCTCGCAAGACCCTTCCTACCCATAACATCCCACGGCCCTCTCCCACTCCATAAGCTCCGACGACCCTCGCCCTCTCCATAACCTCCCATGACCCTCTCCCTCTCCTCGACCTCCCACATGCCTCTCCCTCTCCATAACCTCCCACAACCCTCTCCCTCTCCATAACCTCCCACAACCCTCTCCCTCTCCATAACCTCCCAGGACCCTCTCCCTCTCCATAATGTCACACGACCCTCACACTCGCCATAACCCCACACGACCCACTCTCTCTCCATAACCTCCCATGACCCTCTCCCTCTCCATAACCTCCCACGACCCTCTCCCTCTCCATTACCTCCCACGACCCTCTCCCTCTCCATAACCCCACACGACCCTCTCCCACTCCATAACCTCCCACGGCCCTCTCCCTCTCCATAACCTCCCATGGCCCTCTCCCTCACCATAAACTCCCACGGCCCTCTCCCTCTCCACAACCCTCTCCCTATCCATAACCTCCCACGACCATCTCCCTCTACATAACCTCCCACGACGCTCCCTCTCCATAATCTCCCATGACTCTCTCCCTCTCCATAACCTCCCACGACCCTCTCCCACTCCATAACCTGCCACGACCATTCCTCTCCATAACCTCCAACGACCATCTCCCTCTCCATAACCTCCCACGACCCTCTCCCGCTCCATTACCTCCCACGGCCTTCACCCTCTCCACGACCCTCACCCTCTTCATAACCTCCATGACCCTCTCCCTCTCCATAACCTCCCACGGCCCTCTCCCTCTCCATAACCTCCCACGACCCTCTCCCACTCCATAACCCCTCACGGCCCTCTCCCTCTCCAAAACCTCCCACGGCCCTCTCCCTCTCCATAACCTCCCACGATGCTCTCCTTCTCCATAACCTCCCATGACCATCTCCCTCTCCATAACTTCCCACGAACCTCTCCCTCTCCATAACTCCCATGACCATGTCTCTCTCCATAACTTCCCACGACCCTCTCCCTCTCCGAAACCTCCCACGACCCTCTCCTTCTTCATAAAGTCCCACGACCCTCTCCCACTCCATAAACTCCACGGCCCACTCCCTCTCCATAACCTCCCACGATGCTCCCCTCTCCATAACCTCCCATGACCCTCTCCCACTCCATAACCGCCCACGACGCTCTCCCTCTCCATAACCGCACACGAACCTCTCCCACTCCATAACCGCCCACGACGCTCTCCCTCTCCATAACCGCACACGAACCTCTCCCACTCCATAACCCCCCACGACCCTCTCCCTCTCCATAACCGCCCAGGACCCTCTCCCTCTCCATAACCTCCCATGACCCTCTCCCTCTCCATAACCTCCCACGACCCTCTCCCTCTCCATTACCTCCACGGCCCTCTCCCTCTCCATAACCCCACACGACCCTCTCCCACTCCATAACCTCCCACGGCCCTCTCCCTCTCCATAACCTCCCACGATCCTCTCCCTCTCCATAACCTCCCATGACTCTCTCCCTCTCCATAACCTCCCACGACCCTCTCCCACTCCATAACCTGCCACGACCATTCCTCTCCATAACCTCCAACGACCATCTCCCTCTCCATAACCTCCCACGACCCTCTCCCGCTCCATTACCTCCCACGGCCCTCACCCACTCCACGACCCTCTCCCTCTCCATAACCTCCCACAGCCCCCTACCACTCCATTACCTCCCACGGCCATCACCCTCTCCACAACCCTCACCCTCTCCATAACCTCCCATGACCCTCTCCCTCTCCATTACCTCCACGGCCATCACCCTCTCCACGACCCTCACCCTCTCCATAACCTCCCATGCCCCTCTCCCACTCCATAACCGCCCACAACCCTCTCCCTCTCCATAACCGCACACGAACCTCTCCCACTCCATAACCCCACACGACCCACTCTCTCTCCATAACCTCCCATGACCCTCTCCCCCTCCATAACCTCCGACGACCCTCTCCCTCTACATAACCCCTCACGGCCCTCTCCCTCTCCATCACCCTCTCCCTCTCCATAACCTCCCATGACCCTCTCCCCCTCCATAACCTACGACGACCCTCTCCCTCTCCATAACCTCCCACAGCCCTCTGCCTCTCCATAACATCCCATGACCCTCTCCCTCTCCATAACCTCCCACGACCCTCTCCCTCTACATAACCTCCGACCATTCCTCTCCATAAACTCCCACGGCCCTCTGCCTCTCCATAACCTCCCATGACTCTCTCCCACTCCATAACCTCCCACGACCCTCTCCCTCTCCATAACCCCACACGACCCTCTCCCTCTCCATAACCCCACACGACCCTCTCCCTCTCCATAACCTCCCACGGCCCTCTCCCACTCCATAACCTGCCACGTCCATTCCTCTCCATAACCTCCAACGACCATCTCCCTCTCCATAACCTCCCACGACCCTCTCCCGCTACATTACCTCCCACAGCCCTCACCCTCTCTACGACCCTCACCCTCTTTATAACCTCCCATGACCCTCTCCCTCTCCATAACCTCCCACGACCATCTCCCTCGCCATAACCTCCCACGACCATCTCCCTCTCCATAACCTCCCACAACCCTCTCCCTCTCCATAACCTCCCACGACCCTCTCCCTCTCCATAACCGCTCACGTCCCTCTCCCTCTCCATAACCTCCCACGTCCCTCTCCCTCTCCATAACCTCCCACGACCCTCTCCCTCTCCATAACCCCTCACGTCCCTCTCCCTCTCCATAACCTCCCACGGCCCTCTCCCTCTTCATAAAGTCCCACGGCCCTCTCCCTCTCCATAACCTCCCACGACCCTCATCCTCTCAATAACCTTCCACGTCCCTCTCCCTCTCCATAACCTCCCACGACCCTCATCCTCTCAATAACCGTCCACGTCCCTCTCCCTCTCCATAACTTCCCACGACCCTCTCCCACTCCATAAACTCCCATGGCCCACTCCCTCTCCATAACCTCCCACGACCCTCTCCCTCTCCATAACCCCTCACAGCCCTCTCCCTCTCCATCACCCTCTCCCTCTCCATAACCTCTCATGATCCTCTCCCTCTCCATAACCTCACACGACCCTCTCCCTCTACATAACCTCCGACCATTCCTCTCCATAAACTCCGACGGCCCTCTCCCTCTCCATTACCGCCCACGGCTCTCTCCCTCTCCATTACCTCCCACGACCCTCTCCCTCTCCATAACCTCCCACGACCCTCTCCCTGTCCACGACCTCCTACTACCCTCTCCCTGTCCATGACCTCCCAGAACCCTCTCCCTCTCCTCGACCTCCCACGAGCATCTCCCTCTCCATAACCTCCGACGACCCTCTCCCTCTCCTTAACCCCCCCCGACCTTCTCCCTCTCCAGAACCTCCCACGACCCTCTCCCTCTCCATAACCCTCACCATCTCCATAACCTCCCACGACCTTCTCCCTCTCCATAACCTCCCATGACCATCTCCCTCTCCATAACTTCGCACGACATTCTCCCTCTCCATAAACCCTCATGGCCCTCTCCCTCTCCATCACCCTCTCCCTCTCCATAACCGCCCATGACCCTCTCCCTCTCCATAACCGCCCAGGACCATCTCCCTCTCCAAAACCTCACACGACCCTCAAACTCTCTATAATCCCACACGACCCACTCTCTCTCCATAACCTCCCATGACCCTCTCCCTCTCCATTACCTCCGACGACCCTCTCTCTCTCCATAACCTCCCACGGCCCTCTGCCTCTCCATAACCTCCCATGACCCTCTCCCTCTCCATAACCTCCCACGACCCTATCCCTCTACATAACCTCCGACCATTCCTCTCCATATCTCCCACGACCCTCTCCCTCTCCATTCCCTCCCACGGCCCTCTCCCTGTCCATAATCTCCCACGACCCTCTCCCGCTCCATTACCTCCCACGGCCTTCACCCTCTCCACGACCCTCACCCTCTTCATAACCTCCCATGACCCTCTCCCTCTCCATAACCTCCCACGGCCCTCTCCCTCTCCATAACCTCCCACGACCCTCTCCCACTCCATAACCCCTCACGGCCCTCTCCCTCTCCAAAACCTCCCACGGCCCTCTCCCTCTCCATAACCTCCCACGATGCTCTCCTTCTCCATAACCTCCCATGACCATCTCCCTCTCCATAACTTCCCACGACCCTCTCCCTCTCCGAAACCTCCCACGGCCCTCTCCTTCTTCATAAAGTCCCACGACCCTCTCCCACTCCATAAACTCCCACGGCCCACTCCCTCTCCATAACCTCCCACGATGCTCCCCTCTCCATAACCTCCCATGACCCTCTCCCACTCCATAACCGCCCACGACGCTCTCCCTCTCCATAACCGCACACGAACCTCTCCCACTCCATAACCGCCCACGACGCTCTCCCTCTCCATAACCGCACACGAACCTCTCCCACTCCATAACCCCCCACGACCCTCTCCCTCTCCATAACCGCCCAGGACCCTCTCCCTCTCCATAACCTCACACGACCCTCAAACTCTCTATAACCCCACACGACCCTCTCTCTCCATAACCTCCCATGACCCTCTCCCTCTCCATTACCTCTGACGACCATCTCTCTCTCCATAACCTCCCACGGCCCTCTCCCTGTCCATAATCTCCCACGACCCTCTCCCTCTCCATAACCTCGCAAGACCCTTCCTACCCATAACATCCCACGGCCCTCTCCCACTCCATAAGCTCCGACGACCCTCGCCCTCTCCATAACCTCCCATGACCCTCTCCCTCTCCTCGACCTCCCACATGCCTCATCCTCTCCATAACTTCCCACAACCCTCTCCCGCTCCATTACCTCCCACGGTCCTCACCCTCTCCACGACCCTCACTCTCTCCATAACCTCCCACGACCCTCTCCCTCTCCATAACCGCCCACGACCCTCTCCCTCTCCATAATGTCACACGACCCTCACACTCTCCATAACCCCACACGACCCACTCTCTCTCCATAACCTCCCATGACCCTCTCCCTCTCCATAACCTCCCACGACCCTCTCCCTCTCCATTACCTCCCACGACCCTCTCCCTCTCCATAACCCCACACGACCCTCTCACACTCCATAACCTCCCACGGCCCTCTCCCTCTCCATAACCTCCCACGACCTTCTCCCTCTCCATAACCTCCCATGACTCTCTCCCTCTCCATAACCTCCCACGACCCTCTCCTTCTCCATAACCTCCCACGACCCTCTCCCTCTCCATAACCTCCCATGGCCCTCTCCCTCATCATAAACTCCCACGGCCCTCTCCCTCTCCACAACCCTCTCCCTATCCATAACCTCCCACGACCATCTCCCTCTACATAACCTCCCACGACGCTCCCCTCTCCATAATCTCCCATGACTCTCTCCCTCTCCATAACCTCCCACGACCCTCTCCCACTCCATAACCTGCCACGACCATTCCTCTCCATAACCTCCAACGACCATCTCCCTCTCCATAACCTCCCACGACCCTCTCCCGCTCCATTACCTCCCACGGCCTTCACCCTCTCCACGACCCTCACCCTCTTCATAACCTCCCATGACCCTCTCCCTCTCCATAACCTCCCACGGCCCTCTCCCTCTCCATAACCTCCCACGACCCTCTCCCACTCCATAACCCCTCACGGCCCTCTCCCTCTCCAAAACCTCCCACGGCCCTCTCCCTCTCCATAACCTCCCACGATGCTCTCCTTCTCCATAACCTCCCATGACCATCTCCCTCTCCATAACTTCCCACGACCCTCTCCCTCTCCGAAACCTCCCACGGCCCTCTCCTTCTTCATAAAGTCCCACGACCCTCTCCCACTCCATAAACTCCCACGGCCCACTCCCTCTCCATAACCTCCCACGATGCTCCCCTCTCCATAACCTCCCATGACGCTCTCCCACTCCATAACCGCCCACGACGCTCTCCCTCTCCATAACCGCACACGAACCTCTCCCACTCCATAACCGCCCACGACGCTCTCCCTCTCCATAACCGCACACGAACCTCTCCCACTCCATAACCCCCCACGACCCTCTCCCTCTCCATAACCGCCCAGGACCCTCTCCCTCTCCATAACCTCACACGACCCTCAAACTCTCTATAACCCCACACGACCCTCTCTCTCCATAACCTCCCATGACCCTCTCCCTCTCCATTACCTCTGACGACCATCTCTCTCTCCATAACCTCCCACGGCCCTCTCCCTGTCCATAATCTCCCACGACCCTCTCCCTCTCCATAACCTCGCAAGACCCTTCCTACCCATAACATCCCACGGCCCTCTCCCACTCCATAAGCTCCGACGACCCTCGCCCTCTCCATAACCTCCCATGACCCTCTCCCTCTCCTCGACCTCCCACATGCCTCTCCCTCTCCATAACCTCCCACAACCCTCTCCCTCTCCATAACCTCCCACAACCCTCTCCCTCTCCATAACCTCCCAGGACCCTCTCCCTCTCCATAATGTCACACGACCCTCACACTCGCCATAACCCCACACGACCCACTCTCTCTCCATAACCTCCCATGACCCTCTCCCTCTCCATAACCTCCCACGACCCTCTCCCTCTCCATTACCTCCCACGACCCTCTCCCTCTCCATAACCCCACACGACCCTCTCCCACTCCATAACCTCCCACGGCCCTCTCCCTCTCCATAACCTCCCATGGCCCTCTCCCTCACCATAAACTCCCACGGCCCTCTCCCTCTCCACAACCCTCTCCCTATCCATAACCTCCCACGACCATCTCCCTCTACATAACCTCCCACGACGCTCCCCTCTCCATAATCTCCCATGACTCTCTCCCTCTCCATAACCTCCCACGACCCTCTCCCACTCCATAACCTGCCACGACCATTCCTCTCCATAACCTCCAACGACCATCTCCCTCTCCATAACCTCCCACGACCCTCTCCCGCTCCATTACCTCCCACGGCCTTCACCCTCTCCACGACCCTCACCCTCTTCATAACCTCCCATGACCCTCTCCCTCTCCATAACCTCCCACGGCCCTCTCCCTCTCCATAACCTCCCACGACCCTCTCCCACTCCATAACCCCTCACGGCCCTCTCCCTCTCCAAAACCTCCCACGGCCCTCTCCCTCTCCATAACCTCCCACGATGCTCTCCTTCTCCATAACCTCCCATGACCATCTCCCTCTCCATAACTTCCCACGAACCTCTCCCTCTCCATAACCTCCCATGACCATGTCTCTCTCCATAACTTCCCACGACCCTCTCCCTCTCCGAAACCTCCCACGACCCTCTCCTTCTTCATAAAGTCCCACGACCCTCTCCCACTCCATAAACTCCCACGGCCCACTCCCTCTCCATAACCTCCCACGATGCTCCCCTCTCCATAACCTCCCATGACCCTCTCCCACTCCATAACCGCCCACGACGCTCTCCCTCTCCATAACCGCACACGAACCTCTCCCACTCCATAACCGCCCACGACGCTCTCCCTCTCCATAACCGCACACGAACCTCTCCCACTCCATAACCCCCCACGACCCTCTCCCTCTCCATAACCGCCCAGGACCCTCTCCCTCTCCATAACCTCCCATGACCCTCTCCCTCTCCATAACCTCCCACGACCCTCTCCCTCTCCATTACCTCCCACGGCCCTCTCCCTCTCCATAACCCCACACGACCCTCTCCCACTCCATAACCTCCCACGGCCCTCTCCCTCTCCATAACCTCCCACGATCCTCTCCCTCTCCATAACCTCCCATGACTCTCTCCCTCTCCATAACCTCCCACGACCCTCTCCCACTCCATAACCTGCCACGACCATTCCTCTCCATAACCTCCAACGACCATCTCCCTCTCCATAACCTCCCACGACCCTCTCCCGCTCCATTACCTCCCACGGCCCTCACCCACTCCACGACCCTCTCCCTCTCCATAACCTCCCACAGCCCCCTACCACTCCATTACCTCCCACGGCCATCACCCTCTCCACAACCCTCACCCTCTCCATAACCTCCCATGACCCTCTCCCTCTCCATTACCTCCCACGGCCATCACCCTCTCCACGACCCTCACCCTCTCCATAACCTCCCATGCCCCTCTCCCACTCCATAACCGCCCACAACCCTCTCCCTCTCCATAACCGCACACGAACCTCTCCCACTCCATAACCCCACACGACCCACTCTCTCTCCATAACCTCCCATGACCCTCTCCCCCTCCATAACCTCCGACGACCCTCTCCCTCTACATAACCCCTCACGGCCCTCTCCCTCTCCATCACCCTCTCCCTCTCCATAACCTCCCATGACCCTCTCCCCCTCCATAACCTACGACGACCCTCTCCCTCTCCATAACCTCCCACAGCCCTCTGCCTCTCCATAACATCCCATGACCCTCTCCCTCTCCATAACCTCCCACGACCCTCTCCCTCTACATAACCTCCGACCATTCCTCTCCATAAACTCCCACGGCCCTCTGCCTCTCCATAACCTCCCATGACTCTCTCCCACTCCATAACCTCCCACGACCCTCTCCCTCTCCATAACCCCACACGACCCTCTCCCTCTCCATAACCCCACACGACCCTCTCCCTCTCCATAACCTCCCACGGCCCTCTCCCACTCCATAACCTGCCACGTCCATTCCTCTCCATAACCTCCAACGACCATCTCCCTCTCCATAACCTCCCACGACCCTCTCCCGCTACATTACCTCCCACAGCCCTCACCCTCTCTACGACCCTCACCCTCTTTATAACCTCCCATGACCCTCTCCCTCTCCATAACCTCCCACGACCATCTCCCTCGCCATAACCTCCCACGACCATCTCCCTCTCCATAACCTCCCACAACCCTCTCCCTCTCCATAACCTCCCACGACCCTCTCCCTCTCCATAACCGCTCACGTCCCTCTCCCTCTCCATAACCTCCCACGTCCCTCTCCCTCTCCATAACCTCCCACGACCCTCTCCCTCTCCATAACCCCTCACGTCCCTCTCCCTCTCCATAACCTCCCACGGCCCTCTCCCTCTTCATAAAGTCCCACGGCCCTCTCCCTCTCCATAACCTCCCACGACCCTCATCCTCTCAATAACCTTCCACGTCCCTCTCCCTCTCCATAACCTCCCACGACCCTCATCCTCTCAATAACCGTCCACGTCCCTCTCCCTCTCCATAACTTCCCACGACCCTCTCCCACTCCATAAACTCCCATGGCCCACTCCCTCTCCATAACCTCCCACGACCCTCTCCCTCTCCATAACCCCTCACAGCCCTCTCCCTCTCCATCACCCTCTCCCTCTCCATAACCTCTCATGATCCTCTCCCTCTCCATAACCTCACACGACCCCTCTCCCTCTACATAACCTCCGACCATTCCTCTCCATAAACTCCGACGGCCCTCTCCCTCTCCATTACCGCCCACGGCTCTCTCCCTCTCCATTACCTCCCACGACCCTCTCCCTCTCCATAACCTCCCACGACCCTCTCCCTGTCCACGACCTCCTACTACCCTCTCCCTGTCCATGACCTCCCAGAACCCTCTCCCTCTCCTCGACCTCCCACGAGCATCTCCCTCTCCATAACCTCCGACGACCCTCTCCCTCTCCTTAACCCCCCCCGACCTTCTCCCTCTCCAGAACCTCCCACGACCCTCTCCCTCTCCATAACCCTCACCATCTCCATAACCTCCCACGACCTTCTCCCTCTCCATAACCTCCCATGACCATCTCCCTCTCCATAACTTCGCACGACATTCTCCCTCTCCATAAACCCTCATGGCCCTCTCCCTCTCCATCACCCTCTCCCTCTCCATAACCGCCCATGACCCTCTCCCTCTCCATAACCGCCCAGGACCATCTCCCTCTCCAAAACCTCACACGACCCTCAAACTCTCTATAATCCCACACGACCCACTCTCTCTCCATAACCTCCCATGACCCTCTCCCTCTCCATTACCTCCGACGACCCTCTCTCTCTCCATAACCTCCCACGGCCCTCTGCCTCTCCATAACCTCCCATGACCCTCTCCCTCTCCATAACCTCCCACGACCCTATCCCTCTACATAACCTCCGACCATTCCTCTCCATATCTCCCACGACCCTCTCCCTCTCCATTCCCTCCCACGGCCCTCTCCCTGTCCATAATCTCCCACGACCCTCTCCCGCTCCATTACCTCCCACGGCCTTCACCCTCTCCACGACCCTCACCCTCTTCATAACCTCCCATGACCCTCTCCCTCTCCATAACCTCCCACGGCCCTCTCCCTCTCCATAACCTCCCACGACCCTCTCCCACTCCATAACCCCTCACGGCCCTCTCCCTCTCCAAAACCTCCCACGGCCCTCTCCCTCTCCATAACCTCCCACGATGCTCTCCTTCTCCATAACCTCCCATGACCATCTCCCTCTCCATAACTTCCCACGACCCTCTCCCTCTCCGAAACCTCCCACGGCCCTCTCCTTCTTCATAAAGTCCCACGACCCTCTCCCACTCCATAAACTCCCACGGCCCACTCCCTCTCCATAACCTCCCACGATGCTCCCCTCTCCATAACCTCCCATGACCCTCTCCCACTCCATAACCGCCCACGACGCTCTCCCTCTCCATAACCGCACACGAACCTCTCCCACTCCATAACCGCCCACGACGCTCTCCCTCTCCATAACCGCACACGAACCTCTCCCACTCCATAACCCCCCACGACCCTCTCCCTCTCCATAACCGCCCAGGACCCTCTCCCTCTCCATAACCTCACACGACCCTCAAACTCTCTATAACCCCACACGACCCTCTCTCTCCATAACCTCCCATGACCCTCTCCCTCTCCATTACCTCTGACGACCATCTCTCTCTCCATAACCTCCCACGGCCCTCTCCCTGTCCATAATCTCCCACGACCCTCTCCCTCTCCATAACCTCGCAAGACCCTTCCTACCCATAACATCCCACGGCCCTCTCCCACTCCATAAGCTCCGACGACCCTCGCCCTCTCCATAACCTCCCATGACCCTCTCCCTCTCCTCGACCTCCCACATGCCTCATCCTCTCCATAACCTCCCACAACCCTCTCCCTCTCCATAACCTCCCACAACCCTCTCCCTCTCCATAACCTCCCAGGACCCTCTCCCTCTCCATAATGTCACACGACCCTCACACTCTCCATAACCCCACACGACCCACTCTCTCTCCATAACCTCCCATGACCCTCTCCCTCTCCATAACCTCCCACGACCCTCTCCCTCTCCATTACCTCCCACGACCCTCTCCCTCTCCATAACCCCACACGACCCTCTCCCACTCCATAACTTCCCACGGCCCTCTCCCTCTCCATAACCTCCCATGGCCCTCTCCCTCACCATAAACTCCCACGGCCCTCTCCCTCTCCACAACCCTCTCCCTATCCATAACCTCCCACGACCATCTCCCTCTACATAACCTCCCACGACGCTCCCCTCTCCATAATCTCCCATGACTCTCTCCCTCTCCATAACCTCCCACGACCCTCTCCCACTCCATAACCTGCCACGACCATTCCTCTCCATAACCTCCAACGACCATCTCCCTCTCCATAACCTCCCACGACCCTCTCCCGCTCCATTACCTCCCACGGCCTTCACCCTCTCCACGACCCTCACCCTCTTCATAACCTCCCATGACCCTCTCCCTCTCCATAACCTCCCACGGCCCTCTCCCTCTCCATAACCTCCCACGACCCTCTCCCACTCCATAACCCCTCACGGCCCTCTCCCTCTCCAAAACCTCCCACGGCCCTCTCCCTCTCCATAACCTCCCACGATGCTCTCCTTCTCCATAACCTCCCATGACCATCTCCCTCTCCATAACTTCCACGAACCTCTCCCTCTCCATAACCTCCCATGACCATGTCTCTCTCCATAACTTCCCACGACCCTCTCCCTCTCCGAAACCTCCCACGACCCTCTCCTTCTTCATAAAGTCCCACGACCCTCTCCCACTCCATAAACTCCCACGGCCCACTCCCTCTCCATAACCTCCCACGATGCTCCCCTCTCCATAACCTCCCATGACCCTCTCCCACTCCATAACCGCCCACGACGCTCTCCCTCTCCATAACCGCACACGAACCTCTCCCACTCCATAACCGCCCACGACGCTCTCCCTCTCCATAACCGCACACGAACCTCTCCCACTCCATAACCCCCCACGACCCTCTCCCTCTCCATAACCGCCCAGGACCCTCTCCCTCTCCATAACCTCCCATGACCCTCTCCCTCTCCATAACCTCCCACGACCCTCTCCCTCTCCATTACCTCCCACGGCCCTCTCCCTCTCCATAACCCCACACGACCCTCTCCCACTCCATAACCTCCCACGGCCCTCTCCCTCTCCATAACCTCCCACGATCCTCTCCCTCTCCATAACCTCCCATGACTCTCTCCCTCTCCATAACCTCCCACGACCCTCTCCCACTCCATAACCTGCCACGACCATTCCTCTCCATAACCTCCAACGACCATCTCCCTCTCCATAACCTCCCACGACCCTCTCCCGCTCCATTACCTCCCACGGCCCTCACCCACTCCACGACCCTCTCCCTCTCCATAACCTCCCACAGCCCCCTACCACTCCATTACCTCCCACGGCCATCACCCTCTCCACAACCCTCACCCTCTCCATAACCTCCCATGACCCTCTCCCTCTCCATTACCTCCCACGGCCATCACCCTCTCCACGACCCTCACCCTCTCCATAACCTCCCATGCCCCTCTCCCACTCCATAACCGCCCAGGACCCTCTCCCTCCCCGTAACCTCACACGACCCTCAAACTCTCTATAACCCCACATGACCCACTCTCTCTCCATAACTTCCCATGACCCTCTCCCTCACCTCCGACGACCCTCTCTCACTCCATAACCTCCCATGGCCCTCGGCCTCTCCATAACCTCCCATGACCCTCTCCCTCTCCATAACCTCCCACGACCCTCTCCCTCTACATAACCTCCGACCATTCCTCTCAATAACCTCCCACGACCCTCTCCCTCTCCATAACCGCCCAGGACCCTCTCCCTCCCCGTAACCTCACACGACCCTCAAACTCTCTATAACCCCACATGACCCACTCTCTCTCCATAACTTCCCATGACCCTCTCCCTCACCTCCGACGACACTCTCTCTCTCCATAACCTCCCATGGCCCTCGGCCTCTCCATAACCTCCCACGACCCTCTCCCTCTACATAACCTCCGACCATTCCTCTCAATAACCTCCCACGACCCTCTCCCTCTCCATTACCTCCCACGGCCCTCCCCCTGTCCATAATCTCCCACGACCCTCTCCCGCTCCAATACCTCCCATGGTCCTCACCCTCTCCACGACCCTCACCCTCTCCATAACCTCCCACGACCCTCGCTCTCTACATAAACTCCCAGGACACTCTCCCTGTCCATAACCTCCAACGACACTTCCTCTCCATAACCTCCCAGGACCCTCTCCCTCTCCATAACCCCTCACGTCCCTCTCCCTCTCCATAACCTCCCACGACCCACTCCCTCTCCATAACTCCTCACGTCCCTCTCCCTCTCCATAACCTCCCACGATGCTCTCCCTCTCCATAACCTCCCATGACCATCTCCCTCTCCATAACTTCCCATGACCCTCTCCCTCTCCAAAACCTCCCACGGCCCTCTCCCTCTTCATAAAGTCCCACGGCCCTCTCCCTCTCCATAACCTCCCACGACCCTCATCCTCTCAATAACCTTCCACGTCCCTCTCCCTCTCCATAACCTCCCACGACCCTCATCCTCTCAATAACCTTCCACGTCCCTCTCCATAACTTCCCACGACCCTCTCCCACTCCATAAACTCCCACGGCCCACTCCCTCTCCATAACCTCCCACGACCCTCTCACTCACCATAAACTCCCACAGACCTCTACCTCTCCACAACCCTCTCCCTCTCCATAACATCCCAGGAAGCTCTCCCTCTCCATAACCCCTCACGACCCTCTCCCTCTCCATAACCCCTCACGGCCCTCTCCCTCTCCATCACCCTCCCCCTCTCCGTAACCTCCCATGACCATCTCCCTCTGCATAACTTCTCACGACCCTCTCCCTCTCCATAACCTCCCACGGCCCTCTCCCTCTTCATAAAGTCCCATGGCCCTCTCCCTCTCCATAACCTCCCACGACCCTCATCCTCTCAATAACCTTCCACGTCCCTCTCCCTCTCCATAACCTCCCACGACCCTCATCCTCTCAATAACCTTCCCCGTCCCTCTCCATAACCTCCCACGACGCTCCCCTCTCCATAACTTCCCATGACCCTCTCCTGCTCCATTACCTCCCACGGCCCTCACCCTCTCCACAACCCTCTCCCTCTCCATAACCTCCCATGACCCTCTCCCTCTCCATTACCTCCGACGACCCTCTCTCTCTCCATAACCTCCCACGGCCCTCTGCCTCTCCATAACCTCCCATGACCCTCTCCCTCTCCATAACCTCCCACGACCCTATCCCTCTACATAACCTCCGACCATTCCTCTCCATATCTCCCACGACCCTCTCCCTCTCCATTCCCTCCCACGGCCCTCTCCCTGTCCATAATCTCCCACGACCCTCTCCCTCTACATAACCTCCGACGACCCTCTGCCTCGCCATAACCTCCCACGGTCCTCTCGCTCCACATAACCTCCCACGACCCTCTCCCTGTCCATGACCTCCCAGAACCCTCTCCCTATCATCGACCTCCCACGAGCCTCTCCCTCTCCATAACCTGCGACGACCCTCTCCCTCTCTTTAACCGCCCCCCCGACCTCCTCCCTCTCCGGAACCTCCCACGACCCTCCCCCTCTCCGTAACCTCCCATGACCATCTCCCTCTGCATAACTCCTCACGACCCTCTCCCTCTCCATAACCTCCCACGGCCCTCTCCCTCTTCATAAAGTCCCACGGCCCTCTCCCTCTCCATAACCTCCCACGACCCTCATCCTCTCAATAACCTTCCACGTCCCTCTCCCTCTCCATAACCTCCCACGACGCTCCCCTCTCCATACCTTCCCATGACCCTCTCCTGCTCCATTACCTCCCACAGCCCTCACCCTCTCCACGACCCTCTCCCTCTCCATAACCTCCCATGACCCTCTCCCACTCCATAAGCTCCGACGACCCTCTCCCTCTCCATAACCTCCCACGACCTTCTCCCTCTCCATAACCCCTCACGGCCGTCTCCCTCTCTATCACCCTCTCCCTCTCCATAACCGCCCAGGACCCTCTCCCTCCCCATAACCTCACACGACCCTCAAACTCTCTATAACCCCACACGACCCACTCTCTCTCCATAACTTCCCATGACCCTCTCCCTCACCTCCGACGACCCTCTCTCACTCCATAACCTCCCATGGCCCTCGGCCTCTCCATAACCTCCCATGACCCTCTCCCTCTCCATAACCTCCCACGACCCTCTCCCTCTACATAACCTCCGACCATTCCTCTCAATAACCTCCCACGACCCTCTCCCTCTCCATAACCGCCCAGGACCCTCTCCCTCCCCGTAACCTCACACGACCCTCAAACTCTCTATAACCCCACATGACCCACTCTCTCTCCATAACTTCCCATGACCCTCTCCCTCACCTCCGACGACACTCTCTCTCTCCATAACCTCCCAGGGCCCTCGGCCTCTCCATAACCTCCCATGACCCTCTCCCTCTCCATAACCTCCCACGACCCTCTCCCTCTACATAACCTCCGACCATTCCTCTCAATAACCTCCCACGACCCTCTCCCTCTCCATTACCTCCCACGGCCCTCCCCCTGTCCATAATCTCCCACGACCCTCTCCCGCTCCAATACCTCCCATGGTCCTCACCCTCTCCACGACCCTCACCCTCTCCATAACCTCCCACGACCCTCGCTCTCTACATAAACTCCCAGGACACTCTCCCTGTCCATAACCTCCAACGACACTTCCTCTCCATAACCTCCCAGGACCCTCTCCCTCTCCATAACCCCTCACGTCCCTCTCCCTCTCCATAACCTCCCACGACCCACTCCCTCTCCATAACTCCTCACGTCCCTCTCCCTCTCCATAACCTCCCACGATGCTCTCCCTCTCCATAACCACCCATGACCATCTCCCTCTCCATAACTTCCCATGACCCTCTCCCTCTCCAAAACCTCCCACGGCCCTCTCCCTCTTCATAAAGTCCCACGGCCCTCTCCCTCTCCATAACCTCCCACGACCCTCATCCTCTCAATAACCTTCCACGTCCCTCTCCCTCTCCATAACCTCCCACGACCCTCATCCTCTCAATAACCTTCCACGTCCCTCTCCATAACTTCCCACGACCCTCTCCCACTCCATAAACTCCCACGGCCCACTCCCTCTCCATAACCTCCCACGACCCTCTCACTCACCATAAACTCCCACAGACCTCTACCTCTCCACAACCCTCTCCCTCTCCATAACATCCCAGGAAGCTCTCCCTCTCCATAACCCCTCACGACCCTCTCCCTCTCCATAACCCCTCACGGCCCTCTCCCTCTCCATCACCCTCCCCCTCTCCGTAACCTCCCATGACCATCTCCCTCTGCATAACTTCTCACGACCCTCTCCCTCTCCATAACCTCCCACGGCCCTCTCCCTCTTCATAAAGTCCCATGGCCCTCTCCCTCTCCATAACCTCCCACGACCCTCATCCTCTCAAAAACCTTCCACGTCCTCTCCCTCTCCATAACCTCCCACGACCCTCATCCTCTCAATAACCTTCCACGTCCCTCTCCATAACCTCCCACGATGCTCCCCTCTCCATAACTTCCCATGACCCTCTCCTGCTCCATTACCTCCCACGGCCCTCACCCTCTCCACAACCCTCTCCCTCTCCATAACCTCCCATGACCCTCTCCCACTCCATAACCCCCCCCGACCTTCTCCCTCTCCAGAACCTCCCACGACCCTCTCCCTCTCCATAACCCTCACCATCTCCATAACCTCCCACGACCATCTCCCTCTCCATAACTTCGCACGACCTTCTCCCTCTCCATAAACCCTCATGGCCCTCTCCCTCTCCATCACCCTCTCCCTCTCCATAACCGCCCATGACCCTCTCCCTCTCCATAACCGCCCAGGACCATCTCCCTCTCCAAAACCTCACACGACCCTCAAACTCTCTATAATCCCACACGACCCACTCTCTCTCCTTAACCTCCCATGACCCTCTCCCTCTCCATTACCTCCGACGACCCTCTCTCTCTCCATAACCTCCCACGGCCCTCTGCCTCTCCATAACCTCCCATGACCCTCTCCCTCTCCATAACCTCCCACGACCCTATCCCTCTACATAACCTCCGACCATTCCTCTCCATATCTCCCACGACCCTCTCCCTCTCCATTACCTCCCACGGCCCTCTCCCTGTCCATAATCTCCCACGACCCTCTCCCTCTACATAACCTCCGACGACCCTCTGCCTCGCCATAACCTCCCACGGTCCTCTCGCTCCACATAACCTCCCACGACCCTCTCCCTGTCCATGACCTCCCAGAACCCTCTCCCTATCATCGACCTCCCACGAGCCTCTCCCTCTCCATAACCTGCGACGACCCTCTCCCTCTCCTTAACCCCCCCCGACCTCCTCCCTCTCCGGAACCTCCCACGACCCTCCCCCTCTCCGTAACCTCCCATGACCATCTCCCTCTGCATAACGCCTCACGACCCTCTCCCTCTCCATAACCTCCCACGGCCCTCTCCCTCTTCATAAAGTCCCACGGCCCTCTCCCTCTCCATAACCTCCCACGACCCTCATCCTCTCAATAACCTTCCACGTCCCTCTCCCTCTCCATAACCTCCCACGACCCTCATCCTCTCAATAACCTTCCACGTCCCTCTCCATAACTTCCCACGACCCTCTCCCACTCCATAAACTCCCACGGCCCACTCCCTCTCCATAACCTCCCACGACCCTCTCACTCACCATAAACTCCCACAGACCTCTACCTCTCCACAACCCTCTCCCTCTCCATAACATCCCAGGAAGCTCTCCCTCTCCATAACCCCTCACGACCCTCTCCCTCTCCATAACCCCTCACGGCCCTCTCCCTCTCCATCACCCTCCCCCTCTCCGTAACCTCCCATGACCATCTCCCTCTGCATAACTTCTCACGACCCTCTCCCTCTCCATAACCTCCCACGGCCCTCTCCCTCTTCATAAAGTCCCATGGCCCTCTCCCTCTCCATAACCTCCCACGACCCTCATCCTCTCAATAACCTTCCACGTCCCTCTCCCTCTCCATAACCTCCCACGACCCTCATCCTCTCAATAACCTTCCACGTCCCTCTCCATAACCTCCCACGACGCTCCCCTCTCCATAACTTCCCATGACCCTCTCCTGCTCCATTACCTCCCACGGCCCTCACCCTCTCCACAACCCTCTCCCTCTCCATAACCTCCCATGACCCTCTCCCACTCCATAACCCCCCCCGACCTTCTCCCTCTCCAGAACCTCCCACGACCCTCTCCCTCTCCATAACCCTCACCATCTCCATAACCTCCCACGACCTTCTCCCTCTCCATAACCTCCCATGACCATCTCCCTCTCCATAACTTCGCACGACCTTCTCCCTCTCCATAAACCCTCATGGCCCTCTCCCTCTCCATCACCCTCTCCCTCTCCATAACCGCCCATGACCCTCTCCCTCTCCATAACCGCCCAGGACCATCTCCCTCTCCAAAACCTCACACGACCCTCAAACTCTCTATAATCCCACACGACCCACTCTCTCTCCATAACCTCCCATGACCCTCTCCCTCTCCATTACCTCCGACGACCCTCTCTCTCTCCATAACCTCCACGGCCCACTGCCTCTCCATAACCTCCCATGACCCTCTCCCTCTCCATAACCTCCCACGACCCTATCCCTCTACATAACCTCCGACCATTCCTCTCCATATCTCCCACGACCCTCTCCCTCTCCATTACCTCCCACGGCCCTCTCCCTGTCCATAATCTCCCACGACCCTCTCCCTCTACATAACCTCCGACGACCCTCTGCCTTGCCATAACCTCCCACGGTCCTCTCGCTCCACATAACCTCCCACGACCCTCTCCCTGTCCATGACCTCCCAGAACCCTCTCCCTATCATCGACCTCCCACGAGCCTCTCCCTCTCCATAACCTGCGACGACCCTCTCCCTCTCCTTAACCCCCCCCGACCTCCTCCCTCTCCGGAACCTCCCACGACCCTCCCCCTCTCCGTAACCTCCCATGACCATCTCCCTCTGCATAACGCCTCACGACCCTCTCCCTCTCCATAACCTCCCACGGCCCTCTCCCTCTTCATAAAGTCCCACGGCCCTCTCCCTCTCCATAACCTCCCACGACCCTCATCCTCTCAATAACCTTCCACGTCCCTCTCCCTCTCCATAACCTCCCACGACGCTCTCCTCTCCATAACTTCCCATGACCCTCTCCCACTCCATAAGCTCCGACGACCCTCTCCCTCTCCATAACCTCACACGACCCTCAAACTCTCTATAACCCCACACGACCCACTCTCTCCATAACTTCCCATGACCCTCTCCCTCACCTCCGACGACCCTCTCTCACTCCATAACCTCCCATGGCCCTCGGCCTCTCCATAACCTCCCATGACCCTCTCCCTCCCCATAACCTCCCACGACCCTCTCCCTCTCCATTACCTCCCACGGCCCTCCCCCTGTCCATAATCTCCCACGACCCTCTCCCGCTCCAATACCTCCCATGGTCCTCACCCTCTCCACGACCCTCACCCTCTCCATAACCTCCCACGACCCTCGCTCTCTACATAAACTCCCAGGACACTCTCCCTGTCCATAACCTCCAACGACACTTCCTCTCCATAACCTCCCAGGACCCTCTCCCTCTCCATAACCCCTCACAACCCTCTCCCTCTCCATAACCTCCCACGACCCTCTCCCTCTCCATAACTTCCCGTGACCCTCTCCTGCTCCATTACCTCCCACGGCCCTCACCCTCTCCACGACCCTCAGCCTCTCCATAACCTCCCACGACCCTCTCCCTCCCCATAACCACCCACGGCCGTCTCCCACTCCATAACCTCTCACGGCCCTGTACCTCTCCATACAGCCCCACGACCCTCTCCCTCTCCATAACATCCCACGATCCTCTCCCTCTCCATAACTCCCCACGACCCTCTACCTCTCCATAAACATCTCACTCCCCATAACCTCCCACGACCCTCTCCCTCTCCATCTCCTTAACCTCCGACGACCCTCTCCCTCTCCGTAATCTCCGACGACCCTCTCCCTCTCCATAATCTCCCACGGCCGTCTCCCTCTCCATAACCTCCCATGACCCTCTCCCTCTCCATAATCTCCCACGACCCTCTCCCTAACCTTCCACGACCCTATCCCTCTCCATAACCTCCCACGACCCTCTCACTCACCATTACGTCCCATGACTCGCTCTCTCTCCATGACCTCCCACGACCCTCTCCCTGTTCTTGAGCTCACATGACCCTCTCTTTCTCAATAACCTCCCACGACCCTCTCCCTCCCCATAACCTCCCACGACCGTCTCCCTCCCCATAACCTTCCACGACCCTCTCCCTCTCCACAACCCCCCACGACCCTCTCCATCTCCATAACTTCCCATGTCCTTCTCACTCTCCATAACATCCCACGACCCTCTCCCTCTCCATAACCTCCCACGACCCTCTCCCTCTCCCTCTCCATAATCTCCCACGACCCTCGCCCTCTCCATAACCTCCCACGACCCTCTCCCTCTCCATAACCTCCCAAGACCCTTCCTCTCCATAACCTCCTAGGACCCTCTCCCACTCCATAACCTCCCACGACCCTCTCCCTCACCATAACCTCCCACGGACCTCTCCCTCTCCATAACCTCTCACGGCCCTCTACCTCTCCATAAACCTCTCACTCTCCATAACCTCCCACGACCCTCTCCCTCTCCATACACCCCCACGACCCTCTCCCTCTCCATAATCTCCCATGACCTTCTCACTCTCCATAACCTAACACGGCCCTCTCCCACTCCATAACCTTCCACGACCCTCTCCATTACCTCCCACAACCCTCTACTTGTCCATAATCTCCCACGACCCTCTCCCTCTACATCACCTCCGACGACCCTCTCTCTGTCCATAACCTCCCACGACCCTTCCTCTCCATAACCTCCCACGGCCCTCTCCCTCTCCATAACCTGCCGTGGCCCTCTACCTCTCCATAATCTCCCACGACCCTTTCCCGCTCGACAACCTCGCACGGCCCTCTCCATCTAGATAACCTCCCACGACCCTCTCCCTGTCAATGACCTCCCACGACCCTCTCCCTGTTCATGACCTCCCACGAGCCTCTCCCTCTCCATAACCTCGGACAACCCTCTCCCTCTCCTTAACCACACCTACCCCCGAGCTTCTCACTCTCCATAACTTCCCACGACCCTCTCCCACTCCATAACCTCCCACGAACCTCTCCCTCTCCATAACCTCCCACGACCCTCTCCCTCTCCATAACCTCCCTGGACCCTTCCTCTCCATAACCTCCTAGGACCCTCTCCCACTCCATAACCTCCCACAACCCTCTCCCTCTCCATAACCACCCACGACCCTCTCCCTCTCCATAACCCCCCCACGACCCTCTCCATCTCCATAACCTCCCATGACCTTCTCACTCTCCATAACCTCCCACGACCCTCTCCATAACCCCCGACAACCCTCTGCCTCTCCCTAACCTCACGACCCTCTCCCTCTCCATAACCTCCCACGACACTCTCCCTGACCATGACCTCCCACGACCCTCTCCCTGTCCATGACCTCCCAGAACCCTCTCCCTCGCCTCGACCTCCCACGAGCCTCTCCCTCTCCACAACCTCCGACGACCCTCTCCCTCTCCATAACCTCCGACGACCCTCTCCCTGTCCATGACCTCCAACGACCCTCTCCCTCTCCAAAACCTCCCACGGCCCTCTCCCTCTCCATAACCTCCCACGACCCTCTCCCTCTCCACAACCTCCAACGAACCTCTCCCTCTCCCTAACCCTCTCCCTCTCCATAACCTCCCACGACCCTCTCCCTCTCCATAACCTCGGACGACCCTCTCCTTCTCCATTACGTCCCATGACTCGCTCTCTCCCCATGACCTCCCACGACCTTCTCCCTGTTCTTGACCTCAAACGACCCTCTCCTTCTCAATAACCTCCCACGACCCTCTCCCTCTCCATAACCTCCCACGACCCTCTCCCTCTCCATAACATCCCATGACCTTCTCCTTCACCATAACCTCCCACGACCCTCTCCATCTCCATAACCTCCCATGACCTTCACACTCTCCATAACCTCCCACGACCCTCGCCCTCTCCATAACCTCCCACGACCCTCTCCCTCTCCATAACCTCCCTGGACCCTTCCTCTCCATAACGTCCTAGGACTCTCTCCCACTCCATAACCTCCCACGACCCTCTCCCTCTCCATAACCTCCCACGACCCTCTCCCTCTCCATAACCTCCCAAGGACCTCTCCCTCTCTATAACCTCTCACGGCCCTCTCCCTCTCCATAACCTCCCACGGCCCTCTCCCTCTCCATAACCTCCCACGGCCCTCTCCCTCTCCATAACCTCCCACGACCCTCTCCCTCTCCATTACGTTCCACGACTTTCTCCCTCTCCCTCTCCCTAACCCTCTCCCTCTCCATAATCTCCCACGACCCTTGCCCTCTCCATAACCTCCCACGACCCCCTCCCTCTCCATAACCTCCACGATGCTCTGGCTCTCCAAAACCTCCCACGGCCCTCTCCCTCTCCATAACCTCCCATGACCCTCTCCCTCTCCATTACCTCCCACGACCCTCTCCCTCTCGATAACCCACCACAACCCTCTCCCTCTCCTTCTCCATAATCTCCCACGACCCTTTCCCGCTCGATAACCTCCCACGGCCCTCTCCCTCTAGATAACCTCCCACGAACCTCTCCCTGTCCATGACCTCCCACGAGCCTCTCCCTCTCCATAACCTCCGACGAGCCTCGCACTCCATAACCTCCCACGGCCCTCTCCCTCTCCATAACCTCCCACGACCCTCTCCCTCTCCATAACTCCCCACGACCCTCTCCCTCTCCATTACCCTCTCCCTCTCCAAAACCCTCTCCCTCTCCATTAGCACCCACGGCCATCTCCCACTCCATAACCTCTCACGGCCCTCTTGCTCTCGATAACCCACCACAACCCTCTCCCTCTCCATAACCTCCCACGACCCTCTCCCTCTACATAACCTCCGACCATTCCTCTCAATAACCTCCCACGACCCTCTCCCTCTCCATTACCTCCCACGGACCTCCCCCTGTCCATAATCTCCCACGACCCTCTCCCGCTCCAATACCTCCCATGGTCCTCACCCTCTCCACGACCCTCACCCTCTCCATAACCTCCCACGACCCTCGCTCTCTACATAAACTCCCAGGACACTCTCCCTGTCCATAACCTCCAACGACACTTCCTCTCCATAACCTCCCAGGACCCTCTCCCTCTCCATAACCCCTCACAACCCTCTCCCTCTCCATAACCTCCCACGACCCTCTCCCTCTCCATAACTTTCCGTGACCCTCTCCTGCTCCATTACCTCCCACGGCCCTCACCCTCTCCACAACCCTCATCCTCTCAATAACCTTCCACGTCCCTCTCCCTCTCCATAACCTCCCACGACCCTCATCCTCTCAATAACCTTCCACGTCCCTCTCCCTCTCCATAACCTCCCACGACCCTCATCCTCTCAATAACCTTCCACGTCCCTCTCCATAACCTCCCACGACGCTCCCCTCTCCATAACTTCCCATGACCCTCTCCTGCTCCATTACCTCCCACGGCCCTCACCCTCTCCACGACCCTCTCCCTCTCCATAACCTCCCATGACCCTCTCCCACTCCATAACCCCCCCCGACCTTCTCCCTCTCCAGAACCTCCCACGACCCTCTCCCTCTCCATAACCCTCACCATCTCCATAACCTCCCACGACCTTCTCCCTCTCCATAACCTCCCATGACCATCTCCCTCTCCATAACTTCGCACGACCTTCTCCCTCTCCATAAACCCTCATGGCCCTCTCCCTCTCCATCACCCTCTCCCTCTCCATAACCGCCCATGACCCTCTCCCTCTCCATAACCGCCCAGGACCATCTCCCTCTCCAAAACCTCACACGACCCTCAAACTCTCTATAATCCCACACGACCCACTCTCTCTCCATAACCTCCCATGACCCTCTCCCTCTCCATTACCTCCGACGACCCTCTCTCTCTCCATAACCTCCCACGGCCCACTGCCTCTCCATAACCTCCCATGACCCTCTCCCTCTCCATTACCTCCCACGGCCCTCCCCCTGTCCATAATCTCCCACGACCCTCTCCCGCTCCAATACCTCCCATGGTCCTCACCCTCTCCACGACCCTCACCCTCTCCATAACCTCCCACGACCCTCGCTCTCTACATAAACTCCCAGGACACTCTCCCTGTCCATAACCTCCAACGACACTTCCTCTCCATAACCTCCCAGGACCCTCTCCCTCTCCATAACCCCTCACGTCCCTCTCCCTCTCCATAACCTCCCACGACCCACTCCCTCTCCATAACTCCTCACGTCCCTCTCCCTCTCCATAACCTCCCACGATGCTCTCCCTCTCCATAACCTCCCATGACCATCTCCCTCTCCATAACCTTCCCACGACCCTCTCCCTCTCCATAAACCTCCCATGACCATGTCTCTCTCCATAACTTCCCGTGACCCTCTCCTGCTCCCATTACCTCCCACGGCCCCTCACCCTCTCCACGACCCTCAGCCTCTCCATAACCTCCCACGACCCTCTCCCTCCCCATAACCACCCACGGCCCGTCTCCCACTCCATAACCTCTCACGGCCCTGTACCTCTCCATACAGCCCCACGACCCTCTCCCTCTCCATAATCTCCCATGACCTTCTCACTCTCCATAACCTCCCACGGCCCTCTCCCTCTCCATAACCTCCCACGATCCTCTCCCTCTCCATAACTCCCAACGACCCTCTACCTCTCCATAAAACATCTCACTCCCCATAACCTCCCACGACCCTCTCCCTCTCCATCTCCTTAACCTCCGACGACCCTCTCCCTCTCCGTAATCTCCGACGACCCTCTCCCTCTCCATAAACTCCCACGACCCCTCTCCCCCACCTCCCACGACCCCTCTCCCTCTCCATAATCTCCCACGGCCCGTCTCCCTCTCTATAACCTCTCACGGCCCTCTCCCTCTCCATAACCTCCCACGGCCCTCTCCCTCTCCATAACCTCCCACGACCCTCTCCCTCTCCATTACGTCCCATGACTCGCTCTCTCTCTCCATGACCTCCCACGACCCTCTCCCTGTTCTTGAGCTCACATGGACCCTCTCTTTCTCAATAACCTCCCACGGACCCCTCTCCCTCCCCATAACCTCCCACGACCCTCTCCCTCCCCATAACCTTCCACGACCCTCTCCCCTCTCCACAACCCCCCACGACCCTCTCCATCTCCATAACTTCCCATGTCCTTCTCACTCTCCATAACATCCCACGGACCCTCTCCCTCTCCATAACCTCCCACGACCCTCGCCCTCTCAATAACCTCCCACGACCCTCTCCCTCTCCCTAACCCTCTCCCTCTCCATAATCTCCCACGACCCTCGCCCTCTCCATAACCTGCCACGACCCTCTCCCCTCTCCATAACCTCCCAAGACCCTTCCTCTCCATAACCTCCTAGGACCCTCTCCCACTCCATAACCTCCCACGACCCTCTCCCTCACCATAACCTCCCACGGACCTCTCCCTCTCCATAACCTCCCACGACCCTCTCCCTCTCCATAATCTCCCACGGCCATCTCCCTCTCCATAACCTCCCACGACCCTCTCCCTCTCCATAATCTCCCACGACCCTCTCCCTAACCTTCCACGACCCTATCCCTCTCCATAACCTCCCACGACCCTCTCACTCACCATTACGTCCCATGACTCGCTCTCTCTCCATGACCTCCCACGACCCTCTCCCTGTTTCTTGAGCTCACATGACCCTCTCTTTCTCAATAACCTCCCACGACCCTCTCCCTCCCCATAACCTTCCACGACCCTCTCCCTCTCCACAACCCCCCACGACCCTCTCCATCTCCATAACTTCCCACGTCCTTCTCACTCTCCATAACATCCCACGACCCTCTCCCTCTCCATAACCTCCCACGACCCTCTCCCTCTCCCTAACCCTGTCCCCTCTCCATAATCTCCCACGACCCTCGCCCTCTCCATAACCTCCCACGACCCCTCTCCCTCTCCATAACCTCCCAAGGACCCTTCCTCTCCATAACCTCCTAGGACCCTCTCCCACTCCATAACCTCCCACGACCCTCTCCCTCACCATAACCTCCCACGGACCTCTCCCTCTCCATAACCTCTCACAGCCCTCTACCTCTCCATAAACCTCTCACTCTCCATAACCTCCCACGACCCTCTCCCTCTCCATACACCCCCACGACCCTCTCCCTCTCCATAATCTCCCATGACCTTCTCACTCTCCATAACCTAACACGGCCCTCTCCCACTCCATAACCTTCCACGACCCTCTCCATTACCTCCCACAACCCTCTACTTGTCCATAATCTCCCACGACCCTCTCCCTCTACATCACCTCCGACGACCCTCTCTCTGTCCATAAACTCCCACGACCCTTCCTCTCCATAACCTCCCACGGCCCTCTCCCTCTCCATAACCTGCCGTGGCCCTCTACCTCTCCATAATCTCCCACGACCCTTTCCCGCTCGACAACCTCGCACGGCCCTCTCCATCTAGATAACCTCCCACGACCCCTCTCCTGTCAATGACCTCCCACGACCCTCTCCCTGTTCATTACCTCCCACGAGCCTCTCCCTCTCCATAACCTCGGATGACCCTCTCCCCTCTCCTTAACCACACCCACCCCCGAGCTTCTCACTCTCCACAACCTCCCACGACCCTCTCCCTCTCCATAACCTCCCCTGGACCCTTCCTCTCCATAACCTCCTAGGACCCTCTCCCACTCCATAACCTCCCACAACCCTCTCCCTCTCCATAACCACCCACACGACCCTCTCCCTCTCCATAACCCCCCCACGACCCTCTCCATCTCCATAACCTCCCATGACCTTCTCACTCTCCATAACCTCCCACGACCCTCCTCCATCTCCATAACCCCCGACAACCCTCTGCCTCTCCATAACCTCACGACCCTCTCCCTCTCCATAACCTCCCACTGCCCTCTCCCCCTCTATAACCTCCCACGACACTCTCCCTGACCATGACCTCCCACGACCCTCTCCCTGTCCATGACCTCCCCAGAACCCTCTCCTCGCCTCGACCTCCCACGAGCCTCTCCCTCTCCACAACCTCCGACGACCCTCTCCCTCTCCATAACCTCCGACGACCCCTCTCCCTGTCCATGACCTCCCACGACCCCTCTCCCTCTCCATAACCTCCCACAGCCCTCTCCCTCTCCATAACCTCCCACGACCCTCTCCCTCTCCACAACCTCCAACGAACCTCTCCCTCTCCCTAACCCTCACCCTCTCCATAACCTCCCACGACCCTCTCCCTCTCCATAACCTCCCACGACCCTCTCCCTCTCCATAACCTCCCACGACCCTCTCCCTCTACATTACGTCCCATGACTCGCTCTCTCTCCCATGACCTCCCACGACCCTCTCCCTGTTCTTGACCTCAAACGACCCTCTCCTTCTCAATAACCTCCCACGACCCTCTCCCTCTCCATAACCTCCCACGACCCTCTCCCTCTCCATAACATCCCATGACCTTCTCCTTCACCATAACCCTCCCACGACCCCTCTCCATCTCCATAACCTCCCATGACCTTCACACTCTCCATAACCTCCCACGGCCTTCTCCCTCTCCATAACCTCCCACGACCCTCTCCCTCTCACTAACCCTCTCCCTCTCCATAATCTCCCACGACCCTCGCCCTCTCCATAACCTCCCATGACCCCTCTCCCTCTCCATAACCTCCCTGGACCCTTCTTCTCCATAACCTCCTAGGACGCTCTCCCACTCCATAACCTCCCACGACCCTCTCCCTCTCCATAACCTCCCACGACCCTCTCCCTCTCCATAACCTCCCATGGACCTCTCCCTCTCTATAACCTCTCACGGCCCTTCTCCCTCTCCATAACCTCCCACGGCCCTCTCCCTCTCCATAACCTCCCACGACCCTCTCCCTCTCCATTTACGTTCCACGACTTTCTCCCTCTCCATAACCTCCCACGACCCCTCTCCCTCTCCATAAACCTCCCTAGACCCTTCCTCTCCATAACCTCCTAGGACCCTCTCCCACTCCATAACCTCCCACGGCCCTCGCCCTCTCCATAACCTCCCACGACCCTCTCCCTCTCCATAACCTCCACGATGCTCCTGGCTCTCCAAAACCTCCCACGGCCCTCTCCCTCTCCATAACCTCCCATGACCCTCTCCCCTCTCCATTACCTCCCACGACCCTCTCCCTCCCGATAACCCACCACAAACCCTCTCCCTCTCCATAATCTCCCACGACCCTTTCCCGCTCGATAACCTCCCACGGCCCCTCTCCCTCTAGATAACCTCCCACGAACCTCTCCCTGTCCATGACCTCCCACGAGCCTCTCCCTCTCCATAACCTCCGACGACCCCTCGCACTCCATAACCTCCCACGGCCCACTCCCTCTCCATAACCTCCCACGACCCTCTCCCTCTCCATAACTCCCCACGACCCTCTCCCTCTCCATAACCCTCTCCCTCTCCATAACCCTCTCCTTCTCCATAACCCCACGACCCTCTCCCTCTCCATAACCTCCCACAGCCCTCTCCCTCTCCATAACCTTGCCGTGGCGCTCTACCTCTCCATAATCTCCCATGACCCTTTCCCGCTCGATAACCTCCCATGACCCACTCCCTGTCCCATGACCTCCCACGACCATCTCCCTGTCCATGACCTCCGACAAGCCTCTCCCTCTCCATAACCTCCGACGGACCCTCTCCATCTCATTAACCTCCCACCCTCCCCCCCGAGCTTCTCCCTCTCCATAACTTCCCACGACCCTCTCCCCACTCCATAAACCTCCCACGGCCCCTCTCCCTCTCCATAAACTCCCCACGACCCTCTCCCTGTCCATAACCCTCTCCCTCTCCATAACCTCACATGACCCTCTCCCTTTCCATAACTCCCCACGACATTTTTCCCTCCCCATAACCCTCTCCCTCTCCATAACCTCATATGAACCTCTCCCACTCCATGGACCTCCCACGACACTCTAACTCTCCATAAACCTCCCAGGACCCTCTCCCTCTCCAGAACTCCCCACGACCCCTCTCCCTCTGCATAACCCTCTCCCAATCCATAACCTCCCACGACCCTCTCCCTCTCCATAACCCCCCGGACACTCTCCCTCTCCATAAAACTCCCATGACCCTCTCCCACTCCATCACCTCCCACGACCCTATCTTTCCATAATCTCCCATGACCTTCTCACTCTCCATAACCACCCACGGCCCTCTCCCTCTAGATAACCTCCCACGACCCTCTCCCTGTCCATGACCTCCCACGACCCTCTCCCTGTCCATGACCTCCCACGACCCTCTCCCTGTCCATAACCTCCGACGACCCTCTCCCTCTCCTTAACCTCCCCCCCACCGAGCTTCTCTCTCTCCATAACTTGCCACGACCCTCTCCCACTCCATAACCTCCCACGTCCCTCTCCCTCTCCATAACCTCCCACGGCCCTCTCCCTCTCCATAAACTGCCGTGGCCCCTCTACCTCTCCATAATCTCCCACGACCCTTTCCCGCTCGATAACCTCCCACGGCCCTCTCCCTCTAGATAACCTCCCACGACCCTCTCCCTGTCCATGACCTCCCAGAACCCTCTCCCTCGCCTCGACCTCCCACGAGCCCTCTCCCTCTCCATAAAACTCCGACGACCCACTCCCTCTCCTTAACCCCACCCGACCTTCTCACTCTCCATAACCTCCCACGAACCTCTCCCACTCCATAACCTCCCACAGCCCTCTCCCCTCTCCAAAACCTCTCACGGCCCTCTACCTCTCCATAAACCTCTCCCTCTCCATAAACTCCCACCTGCCCTCTCCCTATCCATAACCTCCCACGGCCCTCTCCCTATCCATAACCTCCCACGACCCTCTCCCACTCCATAACCTCCCTCGGCCCTCTCCCTTTCCATAATTCGCCACGACCCTTTCCCTCCCCCATAACCCTCTCCCCTCTCCCATAACCTCATATGAACTTCTCCCACTCCACGAACTCCCACGACCCTTTTAACTCTCAATAAACTCCCAGGACCCTCTCCCTCTCCATAACTCCCCACGGACCTTCTCCCTCTGCATGACCCTCTACCTCTCCATAACCTCCCACGACCCTCTCCCCTCTCCATAACCCCCCACGACCCTCTCCCTCTCCATAACCCACCACGACCCTCTCCCTCTCCATAACCACCTACGGCCCTCTCCCACTCCATAACCTCTCACGGCCCCCGACTTCTCCATACACCCCCACGATCCTCTCCCTCTCCATAATCTCCCATGACCTTCTCACTCTCCACAATCTCCCATGTCCCTCTCCCTCTCCATAATGCCCCACGACCCTCTCCCACTCCATAAACCTCCCACGGCCCTCTCCCTCTCCATAACCTCCGACGACACTCTCCCTCCCCATAACCTGCGACGACCCTCTCCCTCTCCATAACATCGCACGACCCCTCTCCCTCACCATAACCTCCCACGACACTCTCCCACTCCACAACCTCCCACGACCCTCTCCCTCTCGATAACCCTCCCACAACCCTTCCTCTCTATAACCTCCACGACGCTCTGGCTCTCCAAAACCTCCCACGGCCCTCTCCCTCTCCATAACCTCCCACGATCCTCTCCCTCTCCATAACTCCCCACGACCCTCTACCTCTCCATAAACATCTCACTCCCCATAACCTCCCACGACCCTCTCCCTCTCCATCTCCTTAACCTCCGACGACCCTCTCCCTCTCCGTAATCTCCCGACGACCCTCTCCCTCTCCATAAACTCCCACGACCCTCTCCCCCACCTCCCACGACCCTCTCCCTCTCCATAATCTCCCACGGCCGTCTCCCTCTCTATAACCTCTCACGGCCCTCTCCCCTCTCCATAACCTCCCACGGTCCCTCTCCCTCTCCATAACCTCCCACGACCCTCTCCCTCTCCATTTACGTCCCATGACTCGCTCTCTCTCTCCATGACCTCCCACGACCCTCTCCCTGTTCTTGAGCTCACATGACCCTCTCTTTCTCAATAACCTCCCCACGACCCTCTCCCTCCCCATAACCTCCCACGACCCCTCTCCCTCCCCATAACCTTCCACGACCCTCTCCCTCTCCACAACCCCCCACGACCCTCTCCATCTCCATAACTTCCCATGTCCTTCTCACTCTCCATAACATCCCACGACCCTCTCCCTCTCCATAACCTCCCACGACCCTCGCCCTCTCCATAACCTCCCACGACCCTCTCCCTCTCCCTAACCCTCTCCCTCTCCATAATCTCCCACGACCCTCGCCCTCTCCATAACCTGCCACGACCCTCTCCCTCTCCATAACCTCCCAAGACCCTTCCTCTCCATAACCTCCTAGGACCCTCTCCCACTCCATAACCTCCCACGACCCTCTCCCTCACCATAACCTCCCACGGACCTCTCCCCTCTCCATAACCTCCCACGACCCTCTCCCTCTCCATAATCTCCCACGGCCGTCTCCCTCTCCATAACCTCCCACGACCCTCTCCCTCTCCATAATCTCCCACGACCCTCTCCCTAACCTTCCACGACCCTATCCCTCTCCATAACCTCCCACGACCCCTCTCACTCACCATTACGTCCCATGACTCGCTCTCTCTCCATGACCTCCCACGACCCTCTCCCTGTTCTTGAGCTCACATGACCCTCTCTTTCTCAATAACCTCCCACGACCCTCTCCCTCCCCATAACCTTCCACGACCCTCTCCCTCTCCACAACCCCCCACGACCCTCTCCATCTCCATAACTTCCCACGTCCTTCTCACTCTCCATAACATCCCACGACCCTCTCCCTCTCCATAACCTCCCACACGACCCTCTCCCTCTCCCTAACCCTGTCCCTCTCCATAATCTCCCACGACCCTCGCCCTCTCCATAACCTCCCACGACCCTCTCCCTCTCCATAACCTCCCAAGACCCTTCCTCTCCATAACCTCCTAGGGACCCTCTCCCACTCCATAACCTCCCACGACCCTCTCCCTCACCATAACCTCCCACGGACCTCTCCCTCTCCATAACCTCTCACAGCCCTCTACCTCTCCATAAACCTCTCACTCTCCATAACCTCCCACGACCCTCTCCCTCTCCATACACCCCCCACGACCCCTCTCCCTCTTCCATAAATCTCCCATGACCTTCTCACTCTCCATAACCTAACACGGCCCTCTCCCACTCCATAACCTTCCACGACCCTCTCCATTACCTCCCACAACCCCTCTACTTGTCCATAATCTCCCACGACCCTCTCCCTCTACATCACCTCCGACGACCCTCTCTCTGTCCATAAACTCCCACGACCCTTCCTCTCCATAACCTCCCACGGCCCTCTCCCTCTCCATAACCTGCCGTGGCCCTCTACCTCTCCATAATCTCCCACGACCCTTTCCCGCTCGACAACCTCGCACGGCCCTCTCCATCTAGATAACCTCCCACGACCCTCTCCCTGTCAATGACCTCCCACGACCCTCTCCCTGTTCATTACCTCCCACGAGCCTCTCCCTCTCCATAACCTCGGATGACCCTCTCCCTCTCCTTAACCACACCCACCCCCGAGCTTCTCACTCTCCATAACTTCCCACGACCCTCTCCCACTCCATAACCTCCCACGGCCCCTCTCCCTCTCCACAACCTCCCACGACCCTCTCCCTCTCCATAACCTCCCTGGACCCTTCCTCTCCATAACCTCCTAGGACCCTCTCCCACTCCATAACCTCCCACAACCCTCTCCCTCTCCATAACCACCCACGACCCTCTCCCTCTCCATAACCCCCCCACCGACCCTCTCCATCTCCATAACCTCCCATGACCTTCTCACTCTCCATAACCTCCCACGACCCTCTCCATCTCCATAACCCCCCGACAACCCTCCTGCCTCTCCATAACCTCACGACCCTCTCCCTCTCCATAACCTCCCACTGCCCTCCTCCCCCTCTATAACCTCCCACGACACTCTCCCTGACCATGACCTCCCACGACCCTCTCCCTGTCCATGACCTCCCAGAACCCTCTCCCTCGCCTCGACCTCCCACGAGCCTCTCCCTCTCCACAACCTCCGACGACCCCTCTCCCTCTCCATAACCTCCGACGACCCTCTCCCTGTCCATGACCTCCCACGACCCTCTCCCTCTCCATAACCTCCCAACAGCCCTCTCCCTCTCCATAACCTCCCACGACCCTCTCTCCTCTCCACAACCTCCAACGAACCTCTCCCTCTCCCTAACCCCTCACCCTCTCCATAACCTCCCACGACCCTCTCCCTCTCCATAACCTCCCACGACCCTCTCCCTCTCCATAACCTCCCACGACCCTCTCCCTCTCCATTACGTCCCATGACTCGCTCTCTCTCCCATGACCTCCCACGACCCTCTCCCTGTTCTTGACCTCAAATGACCCTCTCCTTCTCAATAACCTCCCACGACCCTCTCCCTCTCCATAACCTCCCACGACCCCTCTCCCTCTCCATAACATCCCATGACCTTCTCCTTCACCATAACCTCCCACGACCCTCTCCATCTCCATAACCTCCCATGACCTTCACACTCTCCATAAACCTCCCACGGCCTTCTCCCTCTCCATAACCTCCCACGACCCTCTCCCTCTCACTAACCCTCTCCCTCTCCATAATCTCCCACGACCCCTCGCCCTCTCCATAACCTCCCACGACCCTCTCCCTCTCCATAACCTCCCTGGACCCTTCTTCTCCATAACCTCCTAGGACGCTCTCCCACTCCATAACCTCCCACGACACTCTCCCTCTCCATAACCTCCCACGACCCCGACCCTCTCCCTCTCCATAACCTCCCATGGACCTCTCCCTCTCTATAACCTCTCACGGGCCCTCTCCCTCTCCATAACCTCCCACGGCCCTCCTCCCTCTCCATAACCTCCCACGACCCTCTCCCTCTCCATTACGTTCCACGACTTTCTCCCTCTCCATAACCTCCCCACGACCCTCTCCCTCTCCATAACCTCCCTAGACCCTTCCTCTCCATAACCTCCTAGGACCCTCTCCCACTCCATAACCTCCCACGGCCCTCGCCCTCTCCATAACCTCCCACGACCCTCTCCCTCTCCATAACCTCCACGATGCTCTGGCTCTCCAAAACCTCCCACGGCCCTCTCCCTCTCCATAACCTCCCATGACCCTCTCCCTCTCCATTACCTCCCACGACCCTCTCCCTCCCGATAACCCACCACAACCCTCTCCCTCTCCACAACCCTCTCCCTCTCCATAATCTCCCACGACCCTTTCCCCGCTCGATAACCTCCCACGGCCCTCTCCCTCTAGATAACCTCCCACGAACCTCTCCCTGTCCATGACCTCCCACGAGCCTCTCCCTCTCCATAACCTCCGACGACCCCTCGCACTCCATAACCTCCCACGGCCCACTCCCTCTCCATAACCTCCCACGACCCTCTCCTCTCCATAACTCCCCACGACCCTCTCCCTCTCCATAACCCTCTCCCTCTCCATAACCCTCTCCTTCTCCATAACCCCACGACCCTCTCCCTCTCCATAACCTCCCACAGCCCTCTCCCTCTCCATAACCTGCCGTGGCGCTCTACCTCTCCATAATCTCCCATGACCCCTTTCCCGCTCGATAACCTCCCACGACCCACTCCCTGTCCATGACCTCCCACGACCATCTCCCTGTCCCATGACCTCCGACAAGCCTCTCCCTCTCCATAACCTCCGACGACCCTCTCCCATCTCATTAACCTCCCACCCCCCCCCCCCCGAGCTTCTCCCTCTCCATAACTTCCCACGACCCTCTCCCACTCCATAACCTCCCACGGCCCTCTCCCTCTCCATAACTCCCCCACGACCCCTCTCCCTGTCCATAACCCCTCTCCCTCTCCATAACCTCACATGACCCTCTCCCTTTCCATAAACTCCCCACGACATTTTCCCTCCCCATAACCCTCTCCCTCTCCATAACCTCATATGAACCTCTCCCACTCCATGACCTCCCACGACACTCTAACTCTCCATAAAACTCCCAGGACCCTCTCCCTCTCCAGAACTCCCCACGACCCCTCTCCCTCTGCATAACCCTCTCCCAATCCATAACCTCCCACGACCCTCTCCCTCTCCATAACCCCCGACACTCTCCCTCTCCATAAACTCCCATGACCCTCTCCCACTCCATCACCTCCCACGACCCTATCTTTCCATAATCTCCCATGACCTTCTCACTCTCCATAAACCACCCACGGCCCTCTCCCTCTAGATAACCTCCCACGACCCTCTCCCTGTCCATGACCTCCCACGACCCTCTCCCTGTCCATGACCTCCCACGACCC